>NC_041398.2:212673249-212974082 GCF_900747795.2 Erpetoichthys calabaricus | reverse complement strand
AATATGTATATATATGTAGATATACAAATATGTCTATATATGTGTCTGTATGTGTCTATATATATATGTATATATATATATATATATATATATATATATATATATATATATATATATATGTATATATATGTATATATATATATATATATATATATATGTATATGTATATATATATATATATATATATATATATGTGTGTGTGTGTGTATGTATGTATGTGTGTATATGTATGTGTATATATATATGTTGATATATGTTTATATATGTGGATGTGTATATGTATATATAAATGTATATATGTATATATGTTTATGTATATATATATATATGTTTACATAACCTCTTTAAACACACTTCTTCTCCGCTGCGAAGCGCGGGTATTTTGCTAGTTATTTATAAGCATCAACTAGACAAGAATATAGTATAGACGCACTGATAAGCCGTGTTCTGATTATTAGTTTAATATAATTACGCTGCGAAAACCATAACCAGTGTAGTGTACAAGTGATAGGTGGGGATGAGTAAGAACGCATTCGGATTGTTAACAAAACGAAATTGTACATTGTGAATTAGTTGTTTATCTTCCTAGAAATTATTATCGGTGTAATGTTTCTGTTTATTTTTGTTATTGCCTCATAAATATCTACTGCCGTGTCTGATGCCGTCACACAAGGACCATCTGAAAATGATTTTTGAAGCATTTGTGGATGAAAATCAGAGAATTTGACTTTTTTCATTCATGAGTGATATTTTTCCAAACCCTGCTGCTTACACGTGAAGTGTTCTGAGCCTTTTGGCCAATAATGCCGCCCCCAAAAATGTGCCGCCCGGGGCGGACCACCCTCTCTGCCCGCCCTTAGATACGCCACTGGCGGCGAGCATCACTTACAAATTACTTAGAATTCAGCCAATCACAGATTTATTTGCTCGTGCTAACCAATTACTGTATATACTCGCGTTTAAGTTCTCCCACGGATAACTCGGGGCTTGATTTTACCATATAATTTCCGGTACTTTATAATGTTGGTCGTATAAGTCAAATGCAGAAAACTCACGCTATTGGTCCAAGAGATTATGATATGCTAACGCCCACCTGAGAGAGTTACCACGGAGCACACTGCCTTTTATGATGTATTGTGCCTATGTGACCACACAGTAATACCCAAACTATTCCGAAGTAACGTTTGCACTCTTTTGTGTTTTTTGTATCTCACACCGTCATACGCCTTTATCGTAAGAGCATCCTTCATCTATGATGGAGCGTTTGATCTGAAAATAAGAAGCTGGTATTAAATTAAAAGTTATAGAAGTGGCAAACGAAATTGGTAACTGTACTGATTCAACAAAATTTGATGTATCTGAGAAACTGGAGGAAGCAAGAAGATGTAAAAAAAAAAAAATGAAGTGTTGTATTTTTGAACAGGCGTATAAGTCGGGGTCTGATTTTATGATCGATTTTTTGGGTTTCAAAACCCGACTTATATGCGAATATATATGGTAGATAAGAATATATAAGAATAGGTCCAAATATTTGCCTTTCCATCGAAACTGCTATCGCCAGTGACCACTTCCAACTTCTTGAAATGCAATAAAACTCTCTGAAACATTGGGGTGGTGTTCATTTCTGCTACCGTTGTGAGTGAAAAAACATATCAGCAGAAGTCTTGAGCACGTCACTGTTAAGTGATGCAGCAAAGGTGTCTAACACCACACTTCTGTGTGGTTACCTTTTGATTATAAGGGAGCAGGTGAACCTCCTTATGTTAAATTGCAAATGGCACCTGTCTCTTGGCTGTTTTCTTTCATTGAAATGATCACTGGATCTCAGCTTTCAGACTCTCCATCAATGGCTACTCTTTAATACCTCTGCAGTCTGCTTCATACTTTGCCTGCACAATTTAAACACTGGCCCTGTTTCTCACAGCTCACTTGAGGTCAGTGACAACTCTGTCTACTACGTTTTTTACAGCCCCATGAGCAAAAAACTTCAGTGGTTTCTGTGCCCCCAGGTTAATGGACCTTAGCAAATGGAGAGGCATTAGTGGAATTGCAGAGGTAGATGTCTCTCAGTTGTCATCCCCGCTGTACTGATGCTGCAAATGGCACTCCAGATCTTGAATCTCAGCCTTTAGACTCTTCAGCAACTCTTGAAAAGAACCAAGCAGGTCCACTGCGGTCTCCACTGCATTCAGCACTTGCTAAAAAGGGACAGTTGGCCTTATCCTTGTCCCACTTCTGATACCAATGTAGCTCCAGCACCAAGTGCTGTAATGGATTCTTTACTCTTTATATGACTCTTTTAGGTTGCTTGTTATCCTTAAAAGAACTGCTCGCTGTTGCCACACTTGATGGAACTCAGTTTGTGACATTGGAGGCTTGCCATTTTTATAGGTGTCCCTGCCACTGGGTCTGAAACTGCTCATTTGCATGATGTAATCCCATATTATGTGTGACTAATTCGTGGCTGAAGCAACTTGTCAGTGCCATTAGAGTGCATTACTCTGATAAAATAAAATCTAAAAATTATACAATATTTGTATTGACCGAGTATCCGTATGACTTTTACCTATGTGGTTTACTATCAATATCTAGTATTTAGTACCTTTACAAATGAATAAACAGATAATACCTTTGTTGTATCTTGAATTGTATTCCCAGAAGAAACCCAAATACTTTCAATAGATATGAGTGACGTAGTAGTTTGAATTTATTAGTTCGGGAGGTGCTTAAGAAGTCCAATTACAAATAGGATCACTGATGTTTAAATCCTCCTTTATACATAAAAATACTGAAAATCATTATTTTAGGTCATGGTTGTGATTCTGGTCTTATATGCCACAACAACATTTATTTCTCTAGGACATTTTCTTACACAGGATCTAGCTCAATGTGCTTTTGCAAGATGTCAAGGAAATAGTTAAAATCAAAGAAAAACAAATTAAAACTGGTTAAAAATAATAATGAAATAATTATTAAATTAAATGAAAAACAATTAAAAAAAATGAAAAAACAATTCACAACTACAGAAGATATATATATTATATATATATTTATATATATTGTCACAGGTGCCTGGGGGGGCGACCCGGCTGGGATGCCCCAGAGCACCGGAGGAGGGCTTACGCCTCCCCCAGACCACGTGGGGGCGACCACCCTGGTGGCTATGGGGACCACGGGTGAGGAGCTTTGAAGCTCAACCCTGTAGGGGCCCGTGGTCACCGCCAGGGGGCACCCCAATGCCTTGGGAGCCCTGGACCTCAGCACTTCAGCCACACCCGGAAGTGCTGGGGGGAAGAGGATCGGGGACACCTGGAGTGTTTCCAGGTGCGCAGCCGGCACTTCCGCCACACTCGGGAGTGCCGGCGGAAGATTGTCGGGAAGCACCTGGAGCATTTCTGGGTGACTATAAAAGGGGCCGTCTCCCTCCATTCAGGGGCTGGAGTCGGGAGGACAAGAGACGAGGTCTTGGTGGAGAGGAGTGGAGGCAGCCTGAAGAAAGTGAGGCATTGTTGTTTGGCCAGGACTTTGGGGTTGTGCTGCACTGTAAATAATGTTTAATAAACGTGTGTTGGGTGACTTCAACGTGTCTGCCTGTCTGTGTCCGGATCATCTTCCACAATATATATAATTAACTAATAGAGAAGTAGAGTCCTTGTATATACAATCAGTTTAGTACAGAATATAGTTCTTAAGTCTCTAAAGATGTGTCTAATGATGAGGTCAGGTGGCAAGGATGACAAAAAAGAAAAAAAAACAAAATCTGCCAAGGTTCCAAAGTTAAAAGACCATCTAGCCCTCACTGGGCATTCTACCTAACATTAATATTCTTAAGTCGTTCTTTAATTTTTTTTATGCTTCATCTAATTTTAAGAATCGATGCAGTGGGTCTCTTGGGAAGATGGGGCATCCACTTTCAGTCAAACATCACAGACAGCTGCTCAGGGGCCTCATGCATAATGCCACGTGTAGAATTCACACTATAACATGACGTAACCACAAATGCGGAAATGTGCTTACGCACAAAAAAATCCAGATGTATAAATCTGTGCGAACGCCAATTTTCACGTTCTTCTGCTCCATAAATCCCGGTCAGCATGAAAAGTAACACACGTGCACGTACTATTTGTTGGTTTAAACAGTGGTATAAATAACAAAAGGAAGTTGATCGAGTGACAGCGTGTCAGAGAAACTCAAAAGCTCAAGTTCACAAAGTCGCACAGTGCCCAAAATAAAAAAGAAGTTGTCACATATCAAAGTCGCTGTGAAAAGGTGAGTCGTATCCCACCGTCTGAGTGTCATATGAAAGCTTATTAGGGTACAGAGAAAAAAAAAGGCACACAGTGGGAAAAAAGCTTGAAATGTCAACTTTAATCTCTAAATTTCCACTTTAATCACGTAGTTTATTTTGTCATTAAAGTAGAACATCATAAACTTCATCCTAAATCATTTAATTTACTAGTTTCTCAATCCCATCGTAACTAAAGTAGCACGTTAAATGTTTTGTTTTGTGCTCTATGTGTGTGAATCACTATGTGCTTTCTCTTCCTCTGGCAGGACACAGAATCTATTACATTTGTAACATTACAGCTCTCTGAATAATTAAAATACTGAGATGTATACGTGATATCATTTTCATGATGATAGGAGTTAAAGAATGTTATTAAACATGGGAATACGGTGGTGCAGTGATTGCTCATGCCTCACGCAAGATGCTTGCTGTGCCATGCGCAACCTTCGATGAAATACTTTATTGTAGCAGTACTGTCTCTTTCAAACATACTAGCCTCCAATTCCTGTCCTTACTTTTCTTTCTCCAAATACCCAATCGCCACACAATCAGCTCTGTAATAGACGTTAAGCCACATGTAAGCTTAGAACGCTGATTCTTCAAAACTTTTAAGGAACATCGAAATATCTTCGTAGTATGTGTTTAATTATTCTATCCATCTATCCTTCCAGTGTCACATCAGCACCAGTAAGAATACAGCGCGAGGCAGGAACAATCTCTGAACGGAGCGCCAGCGGCTCGCTAGCACTGCTGCACCGTGGAGTTAAAGTTTTATCTCTATAATATAAAAAACATATTTTGCTGCATTTCATCTTAAAAATGATATCGTCATCATATGTAAATACACGCTTTATAAAGTGGCTCAGGTTGTGCAATATTATAACTGTATTGCAAGTTTACAGTGAGGCAATTGTACTTATAAGTACAAACAGTTCTACAAGGAGCACTTGATGGATTGATTGTGTATGTTTAGAGTTCTTGGGATGAAACTGTTTCTGAACTGCAAGATCAGTACAGAAAAGCCTCTGAAGCGTTTGTCATATGTGAGCAGTTCAATAGACAGCATGGCTGAGGCAGCATTTGCTTGATGCTGTATACCAATAATTCTTTTTCCGATCAGCTGACTGTACAGCTATGATTCACACACAGATACAGTGATATAAATACTCAGAATGGAACGTTCTTACACAACATTTTTGTGCGTATGCACCATTATACATGAGGCCCCAGGTGATTAGGAGGTGGCTGTGCAGAACTTCACCTTAGAAGAACTGGAAAAGAAAACAGAGAAAAGTAGCGATTAATAATGATAGCAAATTCATTGAAGAATACAAATATTCTATGCATATCTAGTTTATTATGAGCAGAACTAAAATGCAGCTACGAGAAAGCAAAATTAATAAAATGGGTTTTAGTAATTTTTAAAAATGGTGTATCTCTATTATTCCAGAGTTTTATTCCAGATTTTTTTAACAGCAAGAGGCTGCCTCACCACTTTTGTATGCTTGGCTATTGGAATATTAAGCAGACCACTAATTGAAGATAGATGGTAACATCTTGGAATGTAGAGGGACAGGCACTCCAAAATATCAGAAGGAGCAAGATTATGTAAGGCTTTATGCATTATTAGCAGTATTTTAAAGTCAGTTCTAAAGGACACAGGTAACCAGTGAAACAAGGCTAAAATGGGTGAGATGTGCTCAGATCTCTTTTTCTGATTAAGATTCTTGCTGCTTCATTCTGAACTAATTTTAACCAATTAATGTTTTTCTTAAGTAGTCCAGTAATGAGCAGATTAGAGTAATCTAGTCAACTAAAAACAAAACCGTGACTTAATTTGTCAACATCTAGCACTGTTATAAGAAGTCTAACTTTTCAATGTTTCTTAAATAGAAAAAATGCAGTCCTACTGTAGAACTATAGTTAATGTGTAACTTAAATGTTTGGTTAGTGTCCATGAATATACCTAAATTCTTTACTTCCACCTTGACTTTTAATGCTAAGGCATCAAGATTCTTTCTAATACCCCCATAATTTTCATTTTTCTCAACAACTAAAATTTCATTTCAGAAAATGATTACTCATCTATTCACTAATACAAGCACTGTAAGACATTGGATAAGAGAGTCCAGAGTGTCAGGGTCATCATGTGCTATAGATAAGGAAAGCTGTGTGTCTCCTGTATAGCTGTAGTAGTTCACTTTGTATTTTGAAATAAGATGGCCTAATGAGAGCATATACAAAGTAAATAACAGCAGGCCCAGATTAGATCCTTGTGGTACACCATATGTAATATCATGGATCCCTGAACTACTATCACTACAACTAACACAGAATTTTCTGTCTGTTAAATAAGACTGAAACCAATTTAAGACACTTCCCAGGGGATCTACATATTGAATAAGTAGGTTTATAAGATTTATAAGAATACTGTGGTGTCAAATACTGCACTCAGTACTAGTAGAACAAGAACAAAAATGTGTCTCTGTCTGCATTAACCTGCAGGTCATTTACTACTTTAACCAGTGCCGTTTCTGTACTAGGAATTGTTCTAAAATCTGACTGGAACTTATCAAGAATAAAGTGTTTATTTAAATAGTTATTTAATTGATGCAAGCTGCCTCCTCAAGATTTTAACTTAAAAAAGGAATTTAGTAAGTTAGAAATATGTCTAAAGTTGTCAACGACAGTGGAGTCAAGAGTATTTTTCTTAAGGATTGTTTTAACTGCTGCAGTCTTTATACAATCTGGGAAGTAATCCAACAACGAATTAACTGATTAATGACTGATTAATGACAAATTAAGTAATCTGTATCTAATGACGAATTAACTATTTCAACTGCACTGTCAATTAGTACACTGAAGACTTCTTTGAAAAAATAAATGGGTTTCGACTGTTTCAGAGACATAACTGGAAGGTTTTAGCTGAGAAGTTATTTTACGGAGTTGTGGTAAACCTGTTTCAGTGAAGAAATTGAATTCGCCAAAAAGCATGCTGAAGTTCAACAGGATTCATTATGGAGGGATGTATTATGTTATTTCTAATATTTGCAAGGTATTTTAATACTGTAGGATTTGTTTTTTTTCAGGAGCCACTATGGCAGCAGTAGCTCTTACCTTAGAACTAACTTTCCACCATACTGGTTACATTGCTGGCTGTATTTGAAGCAGCACTAAATTCTGATTGACTTTAGCAAACGTAGAAGCTGGAGATGCATCAAAATAACGTTTTTAACAATATGCTGCGCTTTAGTTCTAGTTGTCATTTCTATGTCAAATAAAATGCAGAAGTGGTCAGAGATGCTGATATCCATCACCTACGTCACATCAGCTCTTATTCCTTTTGAAATTCCTAAATTGGTTGAGTGTTCTTATGTGTAGACTGTTCTGGCTAAGATAAAAGGATTGCTGTAAGCTAATAAATTCTGTTGCTTCACATTCATGTGCATTCTTACGACTAGTCTACTGCCAAGGTTAATGAATTAGTAAAACCATTTAACTCGTCAGCAGTGGAATTGAATTTTGAACATCATTCATCATCATCAGTTTTACCCTGTTTTTGTTTGTGAGGGTCATAGTAGCAATACACTGTGCTGTACTTACTAGGCTTCCATATCCTCATCAACCTTCTCCCATTTTTCGTGGGAATGACCTGATTCCATCTAGTGTGTCCTGCATCTGATCCTTGGTATAATACACCTTGTATACCACACTGCCTTCTAGTGTTTCTTTGAAATGTCAATGCCTTGATCATTTTTCTGGCAAGGCAAAGTCCAAAATAGAAGGAAAGATTGTATGGCAAAACAAATATGTACAAAAGCAACACATTCACTTGCTGCATATCTACATGTATGCGCTTTTTCTTGGAGTTGTACATGGGAGCATGTCTTTAAACTTGTAGCAAACATATGCAAAGACTATGAGAGGACGCAACATCTTAAGAAAGGTGGTGTATCCCAGAATCACACTTGGGTCCCAGGCACCCATGGTGCCAAAATTAGCTGGTGTACCCACATTCCATGGAAATAAAAAAAATACAATATAAGCAATTAAACCCATGACAGTTAAATGTTTACATTAAAAAAAAAACTATTAATTTGTTGGGATCATTCTTCCATTTTCAGATGTTACTCTTCTGCTACCTTTCAATACATAAGTAATATTAATAAGGTAATGTGTTTAATAAGGTTGAGAACATAAGAGACTGTGATCTTGAAAGCAAGACTTGAGAGAACAATATGGCAAAAATAGAAATAATATATATATACTGTATGTATACAAAATCAACTAATAAGACACCTATTTAAAAGGAAAAGAATAAAATAACAATGGCTGACATTGTGTGCCAGACATAAGTAGGTTAGCCAGATATCTGAGTAGGCAAAGAAGGCGCATTGAAAATTTCACTCGGGGGTTTCCTAAGCAGAGTGTTTTGTTGGCTTTTACGTCTTCTTCATAATGCAGAGTTTTCAGCACATAATTATACATATAAACTAGCGAAGAGCATGGGAGGGATGGTGTGCTGATGTGCCTACATTGTATTGAAGTAGGGAGGTCATACTGTATATATTGATCCGCTACATATACAGTATATCTATGCACAGTGTTGAAGAATGAAGGAGTTGTGGAGGGGTTAGGATTTCGTGTTAAAGTTTCCAACACTGATAGATCCTAGGGGATGGTTCAGACATTGAAGGTGTCAGAACGCAACCATTTACTGCCTTTACTCAAGCCCCTTTTAACGGAATGGTGCTGGTACCCCATGCCAAAGCTGGGCAATATCCAGGTTTTTAGCTTTGGCTGCTGAATGGAGAACATGAGGCCAAAAAGAAGGACATGTTCTCCTTTTTTTGGATGTCTGACAACTCTAGCCAAGCAGTACTGGAATGTATATAAATCAGACAAATTGGTCCAGAATACAAATGTCTTGATTAAATACACTGTAGCTGGCATATTTTGGAGGTTTGGGACAAAAAGTTATATTTCTGAACAGTTTATTTAAAACTAGTAAAATAATACACATTGATGGTAACACTACTTAAAAATTAGATTTCTCCAAGTTGGATAAGGAATTTTTAAAATGTTGCCACCAGGATAGGCTTGATATTTAATTGGAAGTTAACAACGGCATTAATTGTATTTTGAAATTTATAACTCAGTTATAAGGCTCTGCTCTTTTTTCTCAGATAGGATTTATTTACTGACTTTTAATCTAATTAAATGTTACACAGTGCAACAATGAAGATGTGTTCACTTTTATCTTAACATTAAATTATGATGCCTATTTGAGGCACGGAGGTTGATCTTATGGTGTTGATGGGTTGTCTACTTCTGAAATAGTATACTGACAGAATCAAGTTAAATTTCAGTTGTTAAGTTTCTCCAACTGTGTTGTCAGACCTATAAATTAATTTTTGTTTACAGTTTTCTCTTTTTACAACTTCTTCACGTTCTTAATAAATTGTTTCTGTATCCTTCTGTAAACCCTTGTGCAGCTTTATAAACTCCTCCTGTCAAGCTAGAGTAAACGATAAACACCAATATACTTTTGCAAATAGGATTCAAAGCAAATCTGCTGTGTGATGCAATAAATATCCATAACTGTTCCTTGTCATCTTTAGGACAATAATTTTAATCCGTGTTGCACATTATTTTGTTCACACTTAATGTTTCGATATTTACAGCACACCTAAATGGTTTAAGCAAATTTTATAGCATCCTTCCATTCCATTTACCAGCTGGCAGCCAGAAGCTATATTGCTAACTTCAGAAGGGGTAATCCTGAACAATGTGTCTGTTATCACAGGGTACGTTCACTTCCACCTAGAGTTGCCAATTAGACCTTTTCACACTTTAATATTTTTTTCTTCCGGGAGGAGTTGTTGATGGGTAAACTCTCTTCTGATTATCCAAAACAATGGAAGAATTGCTGGAAGGAGAGATTCAAATTGAAAACAAAGTAAATCTTCCTTGATATTTCACAGCTTATTAAACACTGGGAAGAAATTGGAACCAAGCTGACAAGAGAGACAATGCAACAAAATTTTTAGACACAGTGGCACTATGCATGTCTGCAGCTGGCACTTAAAATTTGATAACTACATAAAGTTTAACTTAAGATTGATGTTGAGCTGAGTATTTTTACTGGAATAACTTTGGTGGTCTTCTGGTATGAAAATCAGCTTTTGAAAGGGCATATGCTCATCTCGGAGTTAATGTGCACGCGTCTGCACTGGTGGAAATCAGCATAATGAATGCCTTCTTAATGGAAGATGACCATGCAACGTCACCTACTCCTGATTAGTATACACAACCTAACATAACTGTAATGTGATCATTTTTTTTCTGACTAACAACATGAACTGTGAGATTAGAACCACATTGATTGTTGTATGTTGTGTGTTTCAAGGCGTAAACATAGTTAATGTACAACAAACCTCAAAAAGCTTTTGAAACAATATGAAAGTAAATTGTTGCTAGGTCAGCATTGATCAAATAAATTTTATGTATAAGCGTACAGTTAATTTACCTTGTTTATTGTATATTAGAGTATAATGACCTGTGTCAAAATAGAGCAAGCTAAAATTTAATACTAAAAACAGCCATTTGTTAGCACATTGGCATAAGAACGTTTACAGACTTACATGGCAAACACAGTGGATGCAGAAAGTATTCAGACCCCTTCACTTTCTGCATACTTTTTTGTGTTGTACATTTAATTTTAAATAGATAAGTTTAAAATTTTTACCCTTTAATCTACATTCATTATCCCATCCATCCATCCATTATCCAACCCGCTTTATCCTAACTACAGGGTCACGGGGATCTGCTGGAGCCAATCCCAGCCAATACAGGTCACAAGGCAGGAACAAATCCCACCACAGGGCACACACACCCACACACCAAGCACATACTAGGGACAATTTAGGATCGGCAATACACCTAACCTGCATGTCTTTGGACTGTGGGAGGAAACCCACACATACACGGGGAGAACATGCAAACTCCACGCAGGGAGGACCCGGGAAGCGAACCCAGGTCTCCGTACTGCAAGGCAGCAGCGCCACCGTGCCGCCCTGATTATACTTTTATATATATTGTCATAGGTGGCTGGGGGGGCGACCCAGCCGGGACTCCCCCGGGGACCAGAGGAGGGCTTACGCCTCCCCCAGACCACGTGGGGGCGACCACCCTGGTGGCTATGGGGACCATGGGTACAGAGCTTTGACGCTCAACCCTGTAGGGGCCCATGGTCACCGCCAGGGGGCGCCCCAATGCCTTTGGAGCCCTGGACCTCAGCAATTCCGCCACACCTGGAAGTGCTAGGGTGAAGAGGATTGGGGACTTCCGGGTGCGCAGCCAGCACTTCTGCCACACTGGGGAGTGCCGGCGGAAGATTGTCGGGAGGCACCTGGAGCACATCCGGGTGATTATAAAAGGGTCCGCCTCCCTCCATTTGTGGGCTGGAGTCGGGTGAAGAGAAAGACAAGGTCTTGGAGAGGCAAGGAGGCGGCCTGAAGAAAGTGAGGCATTGGACCGTTGGCCAGGACTTTTGGGGACTTTGGGGTTGTGTGTCACATTGTAAATATGGCTAATAAACGTGGGTGATTTGAACGTGTCCGCCTGTCTGCTTTCCACAATATATATATAATTTATCTATTTAAAATTTAATTTATGACACAATAAAGTGTGAGAAAGTAAAGGGGTCTGCATACTATTTGAACCAATAATATAAAAGAATTTCACCATAAAAATGTATAGTATTTATTCCTTCTGATGTTTTTGTTGTGTAGTGCTTTTCAGCAATACCATTTACATCAACAAAAATCAATTATTGGGAGTAAAAAGGAAATAGATGGCATAGGAATAATCTATTGCTTGCTAACTAACAGGATTTTGGTTTACCCATCAATGTGAATTTTGTGAAAAAGGCTAATTAACCTAAAACATATCTTTGGGAAAATGCAGGAACACCAAAACTGAAATAAACCCATATACAGTTGACCCTTGACTTACGAACTCAATTCGTTCACGAGGGCTGGTTGTAACTCAAGTTGGTTGTAACTCAAGACTATTTTTCCCATAAGAAATAATGGAAATACCCATAATGCGTTCCGAACCTCCCACAGTAACACTTACTTAACCTTTTCATAAGAAAAAAGGGTTGTATAATGTGCATAATTTACCAAAAACACCAATAATTTTTCTAATGTACTAACCAAAAAGTTATAAAAAGTGCCTAGCCTACCAGAAACAACAATTTCATACTGTACTCACCATTTAATTTGACATCTTTGGCTTGCAAGAAGGGAGGAGGAGGAGAATGAAATGGAAGGTGGTTATTGTTTGGAAGGAGCTTCCTTATACAAATCTTTTCTTTGTAAAATTGTCGAGATGGTGGATTTCGACATGCTGCATATTAGCGAGATCGGTCACACGAACGCCACTCTTATATTTCCGTACAATTTCCATCTTCGTTTCGATTGTGATCGCTTTCTTTACCATTGTTACCTTCTCTTCCTTCCTTAGAAATTATCGAAATAAATCATATAAATCACTGCATTGACCGAAATTATGTCCACAAACACATGTATCTGGGCTCCGACTGTCGCTTACGGACGCTCCTGGTTGTTTGTTTACAGTCGCACAAGCGGATACACGTGACCGCATTCGGATCGTAAAGCAAGATGTTGGTCATAATTCAAAACAAAAATTTTAGTCGTAAACCAAGTTGTTCGCATGTCAGGCCCGTCGTATATCGAGGGCCGACTATATTGGGAAATCATGCAAAATCCAAGTAGACATTGGCTACGTACAGATTTGATGCCAGTCGTTTTGAACTATAAGTAATTTCATCCTATTGATTATGAAGGGAAATAAGCATCATTCTTCTGTGGATATAATTCAGTGTTATAATATTTAGGAAGCTATGTGTTTTTATATCTAAACAGTTTTATTTCTCTTTCAGTCACCTATGCATGTAAATACAAGATTATCCAAAAGCTAAATTTTTTTTTTTTTTTTTTTGACTTTAGTTTAATATACCCTTTTATATTTTTATGTTGATATAGGTTTATAGGGTCAGTATTTTCCTGGGCACAGAGTAAAGTCAAATTTTTACTTGCATATGATAATCAACATGCACCTTGTCAGCACTCTCCACCTGCTACAACCTGTAACTTCAATTTGTCCGTCTTACTTGCAAAGGATCTTGCATTGGTGAGAAAAATACTAGGAGATGGTGGCTTGTGTGGCCACCTCCATAGCCCTGCCAGCATGCCAGCCCTGTTAACCAGTGTTAGGTAAGGTATATAGAGAATTTAGCAGTATTTAAAAATTAATAACACAGTCTGTTCTTTTTATCAGATAGTCTTAGATGTGTTTTTTTTTTTTTTTTTTTTTGTTCTTTATTTCGCCTTATACAATTTCTTGTATTAGGAATTTGGTAGTTTTTGCATACCCCTTGGGGTCAGAGCGCAGGGTCAGCCATTGTACAGCGCCCCTGGAGCAATTACAGGTTAAGGGCCTTGCTCAAGGGCCCAGCAGAGCAGTGGCCTTTTTGGCAGTGACGGGGATTCGAACCAGCAACCTTCGGGATACCAGCGCAGATCCTTAGCCTCAGAGCCACCACTCCGCCTATGTGGAGGCATATGTACAAATTAAAACCCATGTCCACGAATAGTGCACTGAAATCCAAAAATTCCTTACTTTACCATAAATTTACAGTGCAAAATGTATATCTTGGAAGGCAGTATATTTTGAAAGATTTGCATAAGAGTAGTTTATGGGAGGTCATATTGCCTGTTATACATTAAAAAGCCTACTGTATCTTATTTTCAAGTGAACAACTATTTAAGAAATGAAGATACTCATTCAATATTATACTTACTACTTGTGGAGCTGCATATTATACCAGACAACTCCACCTCCTCTTTCCCCAAAATTCAGATTTCCTAAAATTGCAGGACCTTATCTTGATACAGCAGAGTTTAAAATCCTAAAGCATTTCTGTCTTAACATGTGGGGGTGTCTGTGACCTAAGGAATGGTACTTTACTGTTTGAAATGTTTGCAGCAAGGAATAAAAAGTCATCATAAAAGAGTATAACTCCATCAGCCCTATGTAAATGCAGTAACACACCGTACACTTCTCTACATGTCAGCTCCAGCTCCCCTTTTAGCTGCCCACTCACAGACCAAATCTTTAAATCCCAAAGGGTTTCTGGGGCCTTCAATTTTAAATGGGCATTCTAGTTTTCTCTATTCTATTTTTATGGTGCCACAGCAGGCTTGTGGATTAAACAAGCTGCTTTTAAAAGTAATACATAGAAAATGTTTTATGTATTACATTTATTTTATAGCTGAGGATAAAAAACTTAAAGGTTATACTTGCATTTCACCATGAGACAGTATCAGAACCTTAAAAGAAAGCCAAATCTTCATAAATAAGTCACTGTGTGATGCACTGGGAAGACATGACCAAAAATAGAAAACAACAGAAAAAAAAAATCTGATTTGAACATGCATTAATTTTGCAAAAGCAATGTGCCTTGGTGGATACAACAGGGCTAATTTAGCTTGTGCCAGATAAACATCTGACAAAAATATTTAAGGCCTCACTTTAATAATAAAAAATGAATTAATAATGTATTGATTCTTGTTTAAAAAAATATTTAAGAACAAAACACGTAGTAACTGGTAGGCAAAATAATTAATTAATCAATGCCAAGAAAGTATTTAGGATTGAGAAGTAATCTATTGTTAGAAGAAAAAAGTGATATAAAACTAAGTTGTGCAGCATGGTGGCACAATGGTTGGCCTCATAGTTTCATGGGGAGAATCAAAAAGCAAAGGCAACTTACTTTTTAATACCTGTAAATGAGAGAAAACGAACATACCAGTTATATTACTTCTTGTATCATTCCACTAACTTCTTCATTCCACGAGAGCAACAGCTTTTTGGCTGCTCCTGAATCCAGGTCTGCACCGCTTCATTAACCTCATCATCAAAGATGAACCTGTGACCACACTGAGACACTTTAACTGGATTTAAGATGTGATAGTCGTATGGTACTAGATCTGGGCTGTAAGTGGGATGTGGAAGACATTCATACTGCAGCTGTTGCATTTATCTCTACCGTTGTCACGGAGCTACAAGACTTTTTTTGACAACATTCCTCATCTTTTGGTACACACTGCAGGTTTCAGTTTCTCTCTAAGTATAGCACCACATATTGCATCCGTCACTGATTGTCTGTGTCCCTGAAAATGCAACAGAATAGGACCCCTAATATCCCAAAAGAAGGTCATCATCTATATAAATAAGATTGTATTACCCTGTATCTGTCTGTCTTTTTGTTCGCCAATATGTCGAAAATATCTTTTCAGAAAACTTTGCATGTGCATTGTCATTTGTCTAACTTAAAATATAGGCTATATGGCATATCAGGGAGAGTGGCTGTAATGGAGTATGGAACCTAAAAAATAGTGTCGACACAGGGACTACAATTCCCACTGAGCTGCAGGAGAGCTCTGGGGCTGATAGGAGGATGCAGTTATCAGCACATACAAAATTTTGTACTGGCCAAAGTGGAATCTCTTTTAAAACTATAGGTATAGCTACAGGTACAGCATTTCTTCTCAACTAGTGTAGATAAAATTTGTAATGACTAGGAATATGTAATTTTGTCTCACCATAGGCTGTTTTTAGCCATATTGAATTAAGAAAAGACAGTATTTCCTTTTAGTTTTCGTCTAGACTCTGTTCTGAGAAGTACAAGGGTGCATAAGGTGTGCATTGTGTTTCCAAACTCTTAATTTACAATGTTTCTTTCTTTCAGTCCCTCCAGAACTTTGCAGTTGGGAAATCACATGCAAAATGAAGCATAAAATCACTTTTATGAAACTGTATGTGAAGGGAAATTTGGCAGTTTCACTCACTTACCACCACCCTTTTTTTTGCAATGTTATATTATATATAACCAACAGATCAAGATTTGGGCCACTAAACAAAGACAATGACAGGCTACTCCGTATTAGTTAAACATGCATATAGGAATTTCATTGCACTGTGTACATGTAACAGTAACTGTGAAATTAACTGATGACACTACATTTTCTATCAACATAAAACTGTACATTTTTGAAAAAGACCAATGCTATTATACACCTGCATATCATTACTAAGTGTGATAGTCATGATGAAACAATGAAACACAATTTTTAGCACATGCAAAGTCAATGTTCAGAATATGGCTGAAAATGAACAACTGAGGATGGTGTTACCAGCTTTTACTGTAGACATTTATTCAAATACATTTTATAACGAGGCACTTATAATTTTAGACTTTGGTGTAAATACAGCATTGGGACATTAAATCAATGTTAAATTAATCAACTTTGAATAATCTTTGAAAAATGACTGAATATTGATGAGACACAGTACCATAGGAGTCCAGTCTTCATCTCAGGTCACTGGCTAGCGTTCCATGTCTCACAACCATGTAGCAAAACAGGAAATACCAGAACTCTAAAGACTTGGTCCTTCATTGTTTTGCAAAGATATTGGGAGCACCACATACCCCTTTCCAGTGATCTTATGGCCCACATGCTCTCTCAATCCTTCTACTGACTTCATAGAAAGAATCACCAGAGACATGATTGTCACTGCCGAGGCAAGTAAACCTTTCGACGAGGTCAACATTCTCTCAGCAGACAGACACACTGCCGATGGCTGTGCCCAAGAGGTCATTAAAGGCCTGAATCTTAGTTGTTATCCAGGACACTCACAAGCCCAGACACTCAGACTCCTTGATTAGTCTCTTGAGAGCCTCATTCAGAGCCTCCATTGACTCTGCGAAGATCACAGGCAAAGTCAAGATCAGTGAATTTTTCTTCACCAACAGATGCCCCATAGCTGCTGGACCCCACGACCCTGCCCAACATCCAGTCCAGGAAAGTTGTGAACTGAAGAATAGCAAAAACACGCCGCTGACGAAACCCAGAATTAACTGGGAAAAACACAGAAGTTCTGCCTCCACTCTGCACAGCACACACAGTACCAGTGTACAGGCCAGCCATGATATCCAGAAACTTTGAGGGATCCCGTGAAGCCTCAGGAGCAGAGAGCAGATGGATTAACTGAGTCAAATGCTTTATGAAAAGCTGCTAAGAAACTTTGCTGATATTCATGTTTGTGCTCCATGAGAACCCTCAGGGCCAAGATGCAGTCAATGGTAGACTTCTTAGGCGTAAAACCAGACTGTTCCAGTCACTGGCAGCGAACAACTGATCATGGATGCTATTGAGAATTACCCTAGCAAGGACCTTACCCAGCACCAAGAGCAGTGTTATCCCCCTTTAGTTGCTGCAGTCCTGGTGATCACCCTTCCCTTTCTAGATAGGGATGACAAATCCTGATTTCCAGTCAGTTGGGATGACGCCCATCTCCCAAATGGAAGCAAAGATTGCTTACATTGCAAGGAAGACAGACTTACCACCAGTCTAGAGAAGTTCACCCCGGATACCACAGATGCCTGCAGCCTTCACTACCTTAGTTGGTTCACCAGCTGTGCGATCTCAATGAGACTAGGTGGTTCACAGCTAATTAAAGGATAAGCCTCAAGAATCATGGACCCAGAAATGTCCTACGTCAGAGGATCAGCTTTAAACAATTGCTCAAATTAGCCAGCCCAGCAGATCACAATTGCATCATCCGTAAGGACCGTTCCATCACTTGCCATGACTTAGACTCTCCTGAGGAACAGATTCTGATGTGTGTAATACTTCGATTCCTCTAAAAGCAGGATGTAGGTCACTAGACCATAGATGGTGTTTCACTTGCTCACAGATTCCTCTAACAAATGCCTCTTTATCTGCCCTTAGAACCCTCGCTGCCATCTCTCTCAGTTCCCGGTACACAAGGGAGTTGCCATCAAGCCGTGTGCTGCGACTCCTCTCGATGATATCCAGGGTGTCCTGCAAGATGAAACACCTTCTTCTAGGAACACTGGAAACACCAACACAACCCTCAGCAACCCTCAGGGTCTTGTCATGGAAGATCTCCACATCACATTAGGATCAGCAGTCACACTCAAGTATGCAAGTTCTTCACATAAACTGCATGCAAACTTATTAGAAACAGCCTAATCTTGGAGTCTGGCCAAGTCCAGCCTCATTCTCCTAGTAGGTGGTACTCAACTGCACCTAAGCTGGATCTTCAGAGCAGCAACAACAAGTCTGTGGTCAAAATTCACAAACTGGGCACTTCTGTAGATCCTGCAGTTCTGCAGCCTCCAGCATCTGTCACAAGGACAGGATCAATCCCCTTTACTGCACCACGGAACTGGAGTACCAAGTCCAGTGATCTGGCACAGGGTGCTGGAACCAGGATCCAGTGATCCGCAGCCCCTATCCTTTTGCAAAGTAAAAGAATATGAGCCACTTTCACCACGGTTGCCAGACCAATTGCAGCCGACACAATCCCCATAGCCAGCCCTGTCAGTGTCAGTGGTTGCATTGAAGTCACCCATGAACAGAGGAGTGTCACCTCGTGAGCATCCATCAACCACAGAGCGAAGTTGCAAATAAAATATCTCCCTCACATCACTGACCACGTTCAGAGCATACACTGGGACAACAGAGAAAGAACCCAGAGATTGGCTTAATCTGAGTCTCATAATACGCTTGTTGAAAGAAGCAACATTGGACACCATCGGAAGGAGCTGATCCACCACAACAACAGCTACTCCCCGAGTATGACAGCCATCAGAGCAACCAGACCAATAAAAGGTGTACCCACCTACAGATATCTGGCCTAGTCTCAGGTCAACGCACCTCAGAGAGTGCCGCCACTGAATTGTGGAGTTTATGAAGCTCCTCCAACAGCAGAGGAAGATGATCATCATGTAGATAGATAAGACGTTCCATGCGCCTACCTGGTTGGGCCACTTCAAATTGGTACTGGAGTGCTGCCATGCAGCAGATGATGCCTCAGCACCACTTCAGGTCCAATCCCCAACAGGCCTGACCCCATTGGCTCTCAGATGGTTTTGACTCTTCCGGGTATGTGGCTCCCGATGGCTTTCCCCCATCCCCTTCATAATGAAAGTAGTCTTCCTATGGGTAGCTGCAGAAGATCTACTCCCATTGAGAGCAGAAAGGAGTCCTGTCTGTCTTTTTGGAGCTGCGTGAAATTTTTACAGTGGCTGAAGTGCCAATCCTGCCATCAACCCCCAAGATTTCCCAGTAAGTTGGAGAACCGCTTTCAAGTCCGGATGCAGTTTAATGTCATACCTAGGATACAATTAGATTAGATTAGATAAACAATAATTCCAAGGGGAAATTTAGATGCATACAGCAGCAAAAACATAAAAACAAAGATATAGCCTCATAGGATAAATAATACAATCAATCAGATAGATAGATAGATAGATAGATAGATAGATAGATAGATAGATAGATAGATAGATAGATAGATAGATAGATAGATAGATATTGTGCAGAAATAGCAAAAGAGTATAAGCATTTAGTCTGGGACGACATAGAAAACATCTATTTGTGAAAATACACTAAACCAGCAAATACAAAGAAGTAGTATTCATGGTTCCAACCCAGTAAGGAGTTATGGCATTTATGATATTCAATCATATACAACAAGAACAAATTCTCAACTCATGAAAGCAGAGAAAATGGTAGTTATAAGAGAGATAGTGTAGATGACAGATGAACACTAGAATTCCAGACAGCAATGACAAAAGGATCAACATTTTAAAAACACATAATTTTTTGATACTTTAGCTTATTATACAAATATACCCAGGCAATGCCAGTTACTTTGGCTAGTATATACAGTTTAGTTCCTGATGATAGCCATGTTCATACAAAACTATGATTTTTAGCCATGTTCATACAAAACTATGATTTTTTTTATCTGTTAAAGTATATTAGTTCAGCCATTTCCAAACCTTTTATTGACCAGTGCAGCATTTATGGTTACCATTGAACATAACTGTTTAAGTGTTAAAGTCCACCGCTAATACGTCTGATTTATCCAATCGCTACCTCAGTAATTTGAATAAGTAAATACTGTTAGTGGAATTTAACTAAAACATTATAAGGGCTGGTATGCCTTGAGGAGCAGTTTTCAAACCATATTATATTATTATAGTCACTGCACAGAATATAAGTAATTGTTGCTTTTAATTGTATCATTATTTATCTGTGTTTAATTTTACAAGCAAATAAATAATTATTGAGTAGAAAACCACTTGAAAAAAATGTTAAGTGTCCTGAGATGCTATATATAGCATATGCATATAAATAAATAAAAATTCGGAGAAAATGATGGGTCGGAGGAAGTGATGTCACTGGGGCCAGAACCAGAAGTGGGAAGTCATGTTGACAGACCTAGGCAGGATTTTCCTTTGGTGTTCTGTAGGAGAAACAGAGAAAGGGTTAGTGCACACTGCCACCCCCTGGTCTGGTGTGGAATTACCATCTTTTGAGCCCATTGGCTGTCTTCTATTCGCACCTATGTGACAATATATATATATATATATATATATATATATATGAGAGAGGGAGAGAGAGAGAGTCCAGTGCTATAGTCAGCAGACCACCTTGTAGCTGTATTCTATTAGAAGACTAGAACTACAGTAATCCCTCCTCCATCGCGGGGGTTGCGTTCCAGAGCCACCCGCGAAATAAGAAAATCCGCGAAGTAGAAACCATATGTTTATATGGTTATTTTTATATTGTCATGCTTGGGTCACAGATTTGCGCAGAAACACAGGAGGTTGTAGAGAGACAGGAACGTTATTCAAACACTGCAAACAAACATTTGTCTCTTTTTCAAAAGTTTAAACTGTGCTCCATGACAAGACAGAGATGACAGTTCTGTCTCACAATTAAAAGAATGCAAACATATCTTCCTCTTCAAAGGAAACAGAGAGGAAAGCAAACAAATCAATAGGGCTGTTTGGCTTGCGGTACAAAGCTGTTGAAGGCGGCAGCTCACACCCCCTCCGTCAGAAGCAGGGAGAGAGAGAGAGAGAAAAACAAAGTCAAAAATCAATACGTGCCCTTTGAGCTTTTAAGTATGCGAAGCACCGTGCAGCATACTTAAAAGCTGCACACAGAAGGTAGCAACGTGAAGATAATCTTTCAGCATTTTTAGACGAGCGTCCGTATCATCTAGGTGTGCGAACAGCCCCCCTGCTCACACCCCCTACGTCAGGATCAGAGAAAGTCAGCGCAAGAGACACAGAGAAAAGTAAGTTGGGTAGCTTCTCAGCCATCTGCCAATAGTGTCCCTTGTATGAAATCAACTGGGCAAACCAACTGAGGAAGCATGTACCAGAAATTAAAAGACCCATTGTCCTCAGAAATCCGCGAACCAGCAAAAAATCCACGATATATATTTAAATATGCTTACATATAAAATCCGCGATAGAGTGAAGCCGCGAAAGGCGAAGCGCGATATAGCGAGGGATCACTGTATTCATTGACTAATTGCTAAATGCTGCCAAAATCAATGACAATAATGGCTGTTATTACTAATAAGAAAAATGCATAACTTTGATTGAAGAAATATAATAAATAAATTAGGTCCAGATTTGATATGCAGACATGAACTCCTTAAATCATTGTTTTTCCTTTTTTAAATTATGGGGAATTCTGGATTTAATCATTGTCTAATTGTATGCTGCATATTAAAACCAATTCATTAGTGAGCATAAAAAACATTTCTACTTTGCAGCAACAGCTTATATGTACTCCAATGCAGAATGCTAATAAATATTTACATGACCTTCAATTTGTTTAACAGAATGACAGTGATTAGCAAAAAGAGAAAAACAATGATTTATCTTATATGGAAAAGGGTCACGTAATAGGGATGATCTGGACATTAATCCTTGCCACTCAAGTAATTATACACAATCTTCTACCCATAAATTGATTTTTCAGTAAATGTGTTTTTGTGCATTTGCATGTTTTTAATTAAGTCGATTAGTTGATTTTTGTTTGTTTATGTCCGTTAAATAGCTGTCAGCAATAATGAAATTTATCTCCCATTTTCTGTTTTAAGATGACAGAAAGGTCAAAGAAATTTCAGCAGATTATTTTTGACAAGGTGACAGATGCTGCTTGCCAGGCAACTTTCTTTCATTTCCACCAACTGCAAAGGCAACAAAATTATTTAAGGTTGTTTTATTTTCTGTTAGATTTTAACTTCCCATTATATTTTGTCCATTTTTTTAATCTATTCAGATTCTAAAAGTAATATAGTTGACTCACATTTGTGCTTTCATATTAAAGATTTTCTCAGACTTTAAACAAGTTGATATTCCAAGTGTTTTTTATCTGTCCTTGAGATGTTTCGATCTGTTTCATACTTTAAAGATTAGAACAGTATTATCACTGTTAAATGGATGAAGACTGACAAAAAAATAATCTTTATTTATGTAAAACATTATACAGCACTTTAGTCACATTCCTCCTTAGCATGGATTCAACAAAAACACAAATTATAGTTTGTATCGTAATGCCACTAAAATATAACTTTCTCAAGTCTACTTATTCTAACTTAAGAATTCAGGAATGTTGGCATTCAAAGCCTATCCAAGTACATCTGGACACAAGGCAGGATCCAGACCTGGACAGGGTCCTCATCCATCAAGAGGCCTACTTCTGCACAAATCCATACACTCAATGCACCAGCTTCACTTCACCACCTAACCTAACCTGCATGTCTTTGGGATTTGGGGAAAAGCCCACACAGACTTGTGAGATCATGCATCTCCACGTGGACAATGTCCATGAAATGGCAACGCTATTGACTCTGCTATCATGCTGCCCTCTTGACTTAGTATTTAGGAGAAAAATGTTTTATAGAAATTAGAGTCAAGCTTCATTTAGAATAAATCTCTTCCAAATTTACATATTCTTCCTAGGAAAAGTGAAAATGTTCTGCCACATATCCTTAGAGCCAGCTTTTGATGGGGCAATTAAAAAACTGTAACATTTTCTCTTTATCGATATATCGTAAGGAAAATGTTTTTTATTGTTATTTTATTATTATTCTGAGGAGACCTGCGAGTAAGGATTTTATTCCACCATGTACCACATTGCCACTCTTGGATGCCATGAATCCTCATTGCCACCACAACTATCTATGCAAAGGCCAAGAACTTCCATTGTACGTACATAATCGATCTGAAGTTTAGCTATTGCATTAACGTCTCCATTCCAGTACCCCAGAGTAATCTTACCCTGCTAAGGAAGCTAGGGAGTATAATCCTTTATTAACTGGAAGACATACTCTTATCCCCTTTTTTAAAAAAAATGGGGACCATCACCCAAATCTGCTAGTCCTGAGGTGCTGTTCTTGCCAAACAAAATCACAAAATATCCATTGCTTTTGGTATTTCCAGTGAGATCTTATCCACCCCATGCCCTAGCCATCATAGGACTTTTTCATCACCAATGCACTCTCGGCCACATATACAAACCTAACTGCAATCCATTCTTTTTGCATTTCCTTCACTGATGAATACATATCCACTACCTCTAAGTAGAACAAATTCATCATGTTTATGATTTCCTCAAAGTGCATCTTCCACATCTCAACAATACCAACAAATAACGTCAGTGTTTGCTCATCCTTGCTGATAATAGCCTGGGCAAAGACCCACATGACCCTTCCTGAGTCATCAAATCATTTGAGAAAAACTATATGAAACCATCTGAAAGTCATTCTCCACAGCCTCCTAATCTCAGCTATCACTTGGGCCTTCACTATAAGCACTGCCACAGCCAGCAGCTTCTTGGCTTGCTAGTAGCTTCCATGTATTCAAGATTTAACTATAACAGTCATGCTGTATATTCCCATCTGTATCACTGCAGCTGTGGCATGCATATTTGTTGAACAGATCAAGCAATCACAATCAAATGATGCCTTTTATTATAATCTTGAAACACCAAATCCTTTGATTCACATGAATGTGTGGCTTTCTGAATAGGAATTCAATGTTATTTTTACTAGTCATGATCCTAAAAAGTATTTTTTCAAAAAGGTTCCATGACCTTCATGCTTCAATTTTATTTTAATTTACCAAAATATGGCATTGCCTCTGATCCTTGTATAGATGCCCTAATGGAACACAAATTTTCATTAAAGACTCCTAAAGCCCTTTCCACGGGATATGCCTGTAATTTGCTGCACCCATTTTCCATTTTGTCTGTGAAGTGTGAAAGATACAGTATCTGGTATACGTGTTGTGCTCCAGCCTCCCAGACCTGAACTGGATTAAGCTATTCTGGAGAATGTTATACTGTTTTATTGAAAGTTATGTGTTGCATTTTTTTGACAAATAAGTCCATTCTGTTCTCTAAAATACCTTTTAAAGGTTTGTGGTGTTAATGTCATAATTAAGAAATGTTGATAAACTGATATTCCCAATCTGGTCATTTTTCTTAGAAACTTCTTTTGTCTTCATGGTGTTTTGTTAAAACTACACTAACTGATTATGGGAATTCTGAGAGATATACATTTAATTTATACCTTAACTGTATGGACTTAATTCAGTTAAAGACAATTAGCTGCATCACAGCCTTTTTAGGATTGTCTTATCAAAGAATGAAAGATTGAAATCAGTAATTGCATTTTTGGCCTATAAATAATTTAACAGGGTTTGTGGAATTACAGTTGCAGAGTTAAATACATTTTACAACAAGACTGTTTATGTACATGCATAAGCTTAGGTCTGTTGATTTTCAAAACACTCTTATTCTTCTGCAGACTCAAGGGCAGACAGAGCCTATTCTAGCAGTGTCAAGTGAAAGGAAGGATTTAACTGTGGATGAAACACCAGCCTAGTTACATCCATCCAATTTCAATTTACAGATGCTAATTATTCTCAGACATGAGGAGGATGTGTAAACACAACATCAAGATGCCTTGGATGATATCAGAACCCAGTACTCAATACTCACAATGTTGTTATGATCAAATGAATAGGCAATGGGGACTAATTGAATAGGAATAGCTATTTTGATAAATTTTTAGTCTTTATGGTCCAGCTGCTCAGCCCAAGGTATCATGGCACATATCGGCTAAAAGGATTTGACAGTGGGACAGCACTAGCAAGTGATGGTTGTATTAAGGTTGTCATGTTCATTAGGAAGAATCAGGGAGGCCCAGATAAATAGTACTATGAGAAGACCAGGAGCAAGCCATAACCATAAGGCAATATATGCTTTACCCCATCCACAAATATATAGTTTGCCATGTAACAATTTTTTTTTAACTATGTGTGAGGATTCAAAGATGCTATCGATGCTAACTAATGCCCCTCATTTTACCATTACCATTTGCTGTGTCTAGTCTTTAGAAGGGCAAGAATTGGGGCAATAACAGCAATGAGTCCCCACTTCTGCTAGGGGACTAAAGACCACAAAATGTACATATGCAGGTAAATTCTATATAGCTGGATAGAATTGGCTAGCATTCTTTAGCTATAAAACATCACTGCCAGGGTATATGTGCCACAGTCCTGAAGAATGTTATTTTGTGCCGCTGTATGCTGCAATGTTGTATATGGATGGTATGACAATAAAGACGCTGTGCTTGACTTGACTTGTTGTTGTAGAAAACTTTTGCCAGTTAATGGCCAGTCACCACTGCTGCTTGTTAAGGACATTTTAACTAAAGCTGCTGTCACATTACATGACTTTTATTCAATGGGTATATCAGACTTTTCAACCGCAGTTGCTGATCTTGCTACCTAGACAGCATGTCTTATTTACTGACTTGAGTGCTGACATCCCAGAACAGTTGTGGGGCTTCCCCTTTATATGACAGCCAATAACATGCTGCTTGATGGAGCCAGCACTTTACAAAGCCTTAACAGGTATGACAAGTTCTGTTGCAATCACTGCCCCTTTTTCTTTTTCCATTCTGTCATGGTACATGAAACATGAGACATCAGACAGAAGAGGTTCTCATCTGTTTGTGAGGTCCAAAACACTTGCGTCCTTTTTTAATCATCAATTCATTATATGAATTGTACTTTTGGTTGACTATTCATTGGTTGTCAGCTCTCGTATATTCTGAGTCCATCCCTACAACTAAAGACAAAATCAAAACTGTTATATTTTGTCAGAATGAGTGATGGTTTAGTTGAATTGAGTCTCTGGGCACATCACATTATGCTACTAGATGCACAGGAGAGTGCCACAAACTGCCTCTGATTCCCTAAGATTACGTAAATGAAGACTACAACTGAAAATTGCTGGAAAAGTCGCATAATGTTACAGTTTTGAAAACAGTTCATACTATTGTGATGCACACTCTAAATGCTAGTTATAAAGCATACTAATTCACTACTTCTGTATTTTGCATCAGAAGACTCTACCAATTTTAAGAAGATGTCAAAAAACAATTATTTGGGGAGTCAGGTTTCAATTTATTGGCCATAGTTTTGATAACTAGTTAAGTTTCATGTCATGTCATTTTTTAATCCACATAATCTAGACTAGGATTGTGGGGTGTACTGGAGCCTATCCTATCTAGCAAAGGGCACAAGGCAGAAATAAAACCTGGACAGTCCATTGCAGGGCACTAGTAAAATGGTGTTTAATAAATTGCTCTTGATTGTTACACTGTTTCTCTCACTCAGTTCTGTCTGAACAGTGTTGGGATTGGACTTTTAAAATGTACGAGTAGGTACTTTTCTGAGGTTAGCATCTGAGTGCAATTTAGACTTAGGTGATACAGAAAGCTTCCAGAGTAAGGCTTTAGCCTATCTCGTGTTTCATTCATGGAGACCGCTTCTATAACAACGAGTAACAGGCAAAGCCAGTATCCTATCCAAAATAAAACCAGAGAGGAAAGGAGTATTATGTTGGATTGTCTTGTATAATTCTGTTGAGAAGTACTTATATGATAGTCAGTTTTCTAAAACCTGGAACTCCTTGACACTGTGAGCAGAAAGACATAACTTTTACAAACATTACATTCTCAAATCTGTTAAATCCAGTCACAGGGATAAGGTACAGGGTGTAAGTGATAGGCAAAGGATTTCATTTTGTATGAAATGAATATAGAAAGTCGTTAATTTTTTTCCTTGTATCAAATGCGTAACTACTTTATTCTGATGATCAGAATCTCATTACCTCTGTTTTTTATTTTCTGATTAATTTTTCTGCTTCAAATTAATAACTTAACTGAAATGCACATACTGACAAAAAGACTGAGTCGGTATTAGAATGACTGTCCCATAACTAACACTTATCTAAAGTATTTGTTTACATGAGAAAGAATGCAGATTTCTGGTCTGAGAACATTTTGCAAATAAACTGACTCTACATTTGGTAACGACATCCAAGAAGTAAGGAATCATGAGAAATAACATGTGGTAAGAATAATTAGGGATTACAGCTGATTATTATGGAAGCTACCTGTCATTAAGACTTAGATTAAATTAAATGAGGATAAAAATAGGTCACTATGAAAATGTAAAAAGAGTCCTGGCACTACTTTTCCGTTTATGTCATACACTAATCTTGAAAGAAAATAGCACTTCACTATGCTCACATTCTCAGATCCATTATGATAAATTGAATATCCACTGTGCTAAAAGTGCATAAAATGAGTCCTGCTGGGTGGAGAATTCTGAACTAGAATTCTCTCTTTTTGAATGCTGTAATATATTACACATGTTCTTTGCCTTACAATATTTTGCATATAACTAATTATGTATTGTGCATATACTCTATATAATTAATTTAAACATTTAAGGAAAACAAATCAGCATAACAAATTCACCAATGAGAAGTCCTTTAGCTCCTAGTTCCAATGTACATTACCAAATTGTGCAACATTTAGACATGATAAATAAAAAAAACAAAAACAAATGGCAATATAATAATGGGCTCCTTAGCCATAACACCTGGCAATAATATGAAATCAAGGTTAAAGCTATTTTATGAAACAACACACTACTTTTACTTAAGATTACAAAACGTCCTCAATAGTTCAGAAATAGTGTCTGCCTGACCAAACAGTGAAATGTATAAGCTGGAATGTCAAGGGTCTCAATCATGATCTAAAGAGAAAAGTATTCTCTCACCTAACAGGCCTAAATGCCAAGATTATATTTTTATAGGAGACTCACTTAATAAGTAAGGACCAGCTTCAGAAAAGGATTCTCTCACCTAACAGGCCTAAATGCCAAGATTATATTTTTATAGGAGACTTATTTAATCAGTAAGTACCAGCTTCAAATACAAAAATGTTGGATTAGCCAAATTTTCATTCCAGCCATACAAAGAAAACTAGAGGTGTGGGAATCTCAATACATAAAAAAATCCCATTTGTAGTATCAAATGTAGTATATCTGATCCTGAAGGGGGATAGGTCATGGTGATGGGCAATTTATTTAAATCTAAAATAATTTTGATAAATATCTCTGCACTAAATGTGAATGATAGAGATTTCATCCAAAATATATTTGCATCTACAGTGTAACCTTGAGATACGAGTGCCCCAATGTACGAGTTTTTTGAGATATGACCCGTCACTAGGTCGATTTTTTGCCTTGAGTTACGAGCCAAAATTCGAAATACAAGCCATCAAAGACCTTGTCGCCGCACATTCCGAGGAACTGACGACGGAGGAGTTGATGGAACTACAGATGCAGCAACACACAGAGGTTCTACAGGAGATCGGTATCGCGGAGGAGGCAGAGGCGGAGGAGGTTACCTTATAAAATGAGATAAAGGAAGTCTTTGCAACGTGGGAAAAAGTTTCGAACTTTAAAGAAAAGAAACACCCTGGAAAAAGTTGCAACTGCTCGTGCAGCGGCGCTATTTAATGACACTTGCCTAACACTTGACTTTATTGGAAAGAAACCCTGAAAAAATTGCAACTGATCGTGCAGCAGCGCTATTTAATGACACTTGCCTAATGCTTGACTTTATTGAAAAGAAATCATGAAAAAATTGCTAATGATCACGCAGCGGCGCTATTTAATGACACTTGCCTAACTCATTTCAGAAACATTCTAAAGGGGAGGACTAAACAAAGCTCCTTGGATAGGTTTCTATTGAAATGCCTTGAGAATGAAAGTGAGGAAAGTGTGGCAAAAAAGAAAAAAAAAGTAGTGAAGAAAATTAAGTTAAGCAAAAGTGAAAGAAAAAAACATTACAGTACGCTAATCGGCTTCGCCAACATCTGTTTATTCCTTGAGATTCTCTTTTATGTATTAGGTTTTATTTTGTTTGTATATAATATTTGCTCATTATAAATACATTTTCTTATGTTGAAAACATTTAACAAAAAATTGGGGTGTTTTTTTAGGGGCTGGCACGAATTAATCTCATTTCAATTAATTTCAATGGGGAAAATTGATTTGAGATACGATTATTTTGACTTATGAGCTCGGTCACAGAACGAATTAAACTCGTATCTCAAGGTACCACTGTACTTCCAATATGAACACTCATAAATTTATAATGGCTGAAGACTGTAATTGTGTTTTAAATCCAGACCTGGATAGGTCTTTTACTACAGAGGCGGTAACATCTAATACCACAAAAACAATCACACAGTTTGTAATGGACCATAACTTATCATACCCATGGAGATTCTTAAATCCAGACTCAAGAGCATATTTATCCTTTTCTCCAGTACAGCATACTTACTCAAGAATTGATTATTTCTTTATTGATAATAATGTACTGCCCACTATCAGATGTTGCAAGTTGTTATATCTTATCACGTACCTCTGATCTTGTTGCTTGTATCACTATGCCCTACACACTCATTTTGTAACTTGCGCCTTAACCCCATGTCTTTAACAGATGAGAACTTTACAGAATCCCCCCCCCCCCCAACTAATTGCCTATTTTTAGAGACATGTGCATCCTGAGGCCACTGGAAAACTGAAGGCTTTTTTAAGAGGACAGATTATTTCAAATCTTTCTCATAAAAATAAATTGGAGACCAAAAAGCACCAGAGTTAATCAGTGAAATTATCAGAATAGATCAAGAATACACCAGATCTCTGAATAAGGCACTTTATAGGCAAAGATAAGTTCAGAATTTAACCACTTGACAACAAAAGAAATGGAACAGCTTATTTTTTAAATTGTGACATCATTACTATGAACACAGAGAGAAGGCTAATAAGATTTTAGCTTAATAAATCCCCATGGCTGATGTTTGCAACACAATTACAGAAATTACCAACACAGATGGAGATAAAATAATGACTTATTACAATGTGCATCATAAAGACCAATTTAATTTCTGAATAATGATGTTAAGATACTCTCCAAAGTTCTAGCTAAAAGGATTAAGAAAGTGCTTCCTTCTGTAATATCACAAGACCAAACCGGATTTATTAAAGGCAGACACTTAGCTTCTAATCTTTGGCATTTGCTTAATGTAATAACACACTAGAGATCATTATTATCTTTAGGTGTAGAAAAAGTATTTGACATGGTTGAATGGGACTACCTATTCACCACATTGCACAAATTTAGGTTTAGCCCAAATATGCATGCATGGATCCAACTACTCTATACTAGTCCGGAAGACTCTGTCTGCATTGACAACATAATCTCAAACTACTTCAAATTAGAATTTAGTACTCAAAAAGGATGTCCCCTATCACCCTTTCTTTTTACAATTGTCATTGAGCCATTGGCCATTCACTTTCGAAATGCATCAGAGATAAAGGGGATTATCACAGAAGTACTTGAAATGAAAAATCAATATATGCAAATGATATAGTACTGTATATATTAGACCCACAATGCACTAACAGAACTTCAAAAGATATCTGGACTCAAAATTAATTTGAATAAAAGTATGCTTTTTCCAGTGAACTCTCTAGCATACAACACTAGACAGGACACCTTCCCATTTATTTTATCCGATCAGTTTAAATACCTAGGGGTAAACATCACAAGTAAATATAACAATCTTTTTCAACAAAATTTTGTTATCAGCATGGAAAAAATTAAACAAGATGTGAACAGATGGTCTACACTCCATCTCACGTTAGCAGGGATAATTAATACTGTCCAGATGAACATTCTTCCCAAGATTCTTTTTCTGTTTCAGAGCATATACATTAACGTTTATTTGGAATTTGAGTCATTCAAGGGGTGACCCTACAAAGACCTAAAGCAAAAGGTGGCATGGCACTACCTAACTTTCAGTTGTATTGCTTGGTGGTAAATATGCAAGTTATGACCTGAGGCCTCATGTATAATGCCGTGCGTAGAATTCACACTAAAACATGGTGTAAGGACAAAAGCGGAAATGTTCGTACGTACAAAAAATCCAGATGCATAAATCTGTGCGTTCGCCAAATTCCACATTCTTCCACTCCATAAATCCTGGTCAGCATGAAAAGTAACACACGTGCACGCACCTGCTGCCACTCCCTAAACTCCTCCCAGAATTACACCTCTTTGAATATGCAAATCAATATAAATAGCCCTTAAGCTCGGCGTTCTGTGAAAAGGCAATGGCAAAAGCACGGGGGGGAAATAGAAGAATTTCAGCAAATACCAAGTAGAGGCAAGGAAAAAAGGTGTTGTTTTAAACGGTGGTATAAACAACAAAAGGAAGTTGATCGAGTGACATAGAGTGTCGGAGAAACTCGAAAGCTGAAGTTAACAAAGTCGCACAGTGCCCGAAATAAAAAAAAAGTTGTCAGATATCAAAGTCGCAGTGAAAAAGCGAGTCGTAGCCCACCATCTGAGTGTCATATGAAAGCTTATTATTGTACAGAGATAATAAAATAAGCACACAGTGGGAAAATAGCATGAAATGTCAACTTTAATCTTGAAATGTCCACTTTAATCACGTAGTTTATTTTGTCATTAAAGTAGAACATCATAAACTTCATCTTAAAATCGTTTAATTCACTACTTTCTCAAATCCCATCGTAACTAAAGTAGCACGGTAAATGCTTTGCTTTGTATTTGATCTTCTATGTGCTCTATGTGTGTGAATCACTACGTGCTTCTTAAATGGACTTTCTCTTCCTCCGACAGGACATAGAATCCATTACAAGTATATCCAGGGCAAGATTCAACCTGTAAACATTGCAATCTAGCTCTGGCCTCACTGGGCCAAATGTTTTAGAAGTGCACCAAATTAACATCATTTTAGACAAAAATCTTTGAATGCCTTTCACACAGCCTTGGTGACACAATCACTCCTAACCCATTAACAGCTGTGTTTGGTGTATTACCAAATGGGTTTAAAGTGGAGAAGGACAAATTGATTGTGATTTCCAATATCACAATACTAGCACATAAACTTAGCTGGAAGACTCCCAACCCATCTGTCATAAGTCAGTGGGTAACTGATATTCTATACTATTTGAGATTGGAAAAAATCTGATTCTCGCTTAAAGAATCTGTTCAAACTTTTTTTAAAATATGGCAAGATCTAATTAATTACATTTTAGAATAAGCATTAATATTGAGGAAAAGGACATTCTATCTTCTTTGTTGGTTTTTAAATATTTTCTCTTGCTGTTGGCTTTCTGCTCTTTCTCTTGGGTGGGGGTTAAATTCTGTTTTGTTAAGTTTGACTTGATTGTATGTAATATTATCTTCTTTGTTAAGTTAGACTTGATTTTATGAAATGTTATTTTTCTTCAAATAAAGTTAGAAAAAATTCTCAAATAGGGACTTCTCCCATTTCAAGTGCATCCTTCTTGGAGACGGGTTTGTCAGTAAACACCAACTTTCGGTGTTGTCGTTCTTTAGACAGATCCTGAGGTAGAGAAGGTGGGACCTCCAGACAAAACCCGGAGGTGACATTGGAAGTTATCTCTGGACTGTAGTCTGTGGATGAAAAAAAGGAGGCATTAGTGGCCTCAGACACTTGCTGAAGAGGTGTCACCTTACCAGAGCATTGTACATTCTCCCTGTGCACAAACGTGTGACAGCAGAAAGTAAGCCTCTTCCTCCCACGTCTGAGTGGGTTTTTGTCCCACATACCCAAGGACAAGCAGGTTAGGTTAATTGGCAACTTTAAATTGGCCTCAGTTTTAGTATGGCTATGTGTATGAGAAGGCCTTGTGATAGACTGGTGCACTGGTGCCCTGTCCAGAGCTGTTTCCTGATTTGGAGCGCTACTTGGATAGGTTCCACCCTAGGGTGAACAGACATCCTGGTTTGACTGGTACAGTCCGACTTTCAGGCTATGTGACCCATATAGTTTGACCAGACGTCTCCTTTTTTACCTAGAGAGTCCTGTTTTTATGCATTGTGTTCTGTTTTATGCCTAGCATCCCAGAATTGAAGATAATGTCCCATTTGGTCCATTTTGGCCCATTTTTAGGCAACCAAAATGCATTTTCATGTGCATTTTTACATGGTGCACAGTACTCTGTGGAGAACTGGGGGTCTTCAATTTTATTTGCACCTGGCACACTATGACCATAGAGTGGATTAATTAGGTGTGGGAGTTTTATGTTTTGCTATGAAAAAAACATAGGGGCTCTTACTTGTAAGGACCTACAAAAATACATTTACCAAACTGCATTTTGTTAAATAATGTCAAACATTATTTTGGGAGTATTTTGAATTTCGTAAAGATCAAATCTTGTCTCTTCTCATTAGTCAGTTACAAAGTACCTTGGTTCAGGTCAGTAATAACCTGACCTGACTTCAACTTCAAGCATTAAATAAATACTTTGGCAGATATTGTCAACTATTTATATAGTTTATGGTCATGAAAAGTAACCATTCCGAGGCAAAGCTTCCCAGTAAAATTGTCATGAAAAGTAATTGAATAGATACAATCCATACTTTATAACATGACAATTAATCTGAGATATTTGTTGTAATGGATAAAGTAAGCAATTTCAGGTTTTCAGTTTTCAACTTTTTTGGATACACATTTTCTGTACCCAGTATGGAAAAAAGGTACCATGATTCTGAAAATGATTATAAACATGTCTATTGTCTTTTACAAATATTGCTGTATTTGGATAAGTTGTGGTTGAATAGTTCTCTGAAGATCAAAGTAAGTTTAATTATGTTAATTTCTCTCAACATATATTATTTTTTCTTGGGATATTCCAATAAGTTGATTGAGTCATTAATGTATCAATGAATTTTCACTGTATTATCAATGTGTATACATTTTCTCATGTATATGTATAAACAATTACATATATATGGAGTTAATGCAAGGCTACAGGTGCAGGCATCTGCAAAGGAAAAAAGTTAAATGTAATTTCCATCCTGAAAATGAAAGAAGGTTAAAGACAACATTTTGGCTATATGGCCTTCATCAGGTACGCAACTGAAAAGGAAATGCAGGAGAAAAGGAGAGAGCAGGTTTGAAAAAGCTGCCATTAGATAAGATGAAGGGAGACATTAAAAAATTAGTCGGTCATTAAGATCTGGAGAAATATGTGATCCCTGGCTGAGAATGAACTTAGATTGTTGTTTTTTTTCTTTGAAAAGTGCCTTTAAAGTCCTGTAAAAGAACACAGAGATAGTACTGCCATGGTCAAAGGATGTGAAGTGTTCATGCTTATGCTTGAACATGCTCACTGAAATGGTCCGCTAGTCCCCCCTCTCTTTCACCTATGTAGATGTTTGGCCATTTCCTACAAGAAATGCGGTAAGCAAGATTTTTAGATAGGCAAGAGACCTGTTGTTTAATACTAAATTTACAAGAGGGACCAGATACAAGGTGTTGTTAATGACATATTTGCAAGTGACAAAGTCGTTCCTGATACAGCTCAAAGTGCCTGGTAAGCAATGTGGTTCTCCTCTGAGAATTGATCTGCAGTCAAGAAGTTTGCTTAGATTGATATATATTTATTTATTTACCCAGCACTACATATGTGAGAAAGTGGGAAGATGGAATGATAAAACGTAGTTACAAATTATATATATTACCAAACTTTATTATCACTAAATGTGGTCCATTTATTACATAACTATAGTTAATGTTGCAAACCTTCTCTAACTACAATATTGTAGGTTTTTCCTACTGGTGCAAAGAACACAAATCACAATGAATATCTTCATATACAGTATGGTTCCATTTAGGGTGGCTTGAGGCCATGACAAAAATAGCGAGGGAAATGTTTGATTAAAATGACGTATAATGGATGGGAAATTATTTCTTTGTTGAAAAGCAAGTGTTTGTAAACCTCCACGACCTCCAAGGGTCATAATCATTGCACCACCATGGTGCTGCTTCGCTGGTGATATATCACTCTGTAGTATGACTAGTCAATTGCTTCTGGGGGGACAAGGCCAAACGTTATGTGTCAAAACCTGACTTATAGTGAGAAATACCAGTGTGCTGGTAAATGTGGTAAAAAATCTTCAGTAGTTAAAATGAATACATTTTATATTCACTAAGGAATATTAAAATGTTTGCTGGAGTTTAGACAGACTGTTATTAAAGCTGTGGTAATCTGAAAATGTGTATTTGTGGGTTATAAGGGGCATGTGAACTACCAGACTGGAAATATTTTTACGTTTGCCATTTTTATCTTTCTTTCAACTTGCATAAAAAAGATCAGCAACATTCACTCCCTTTTGCCAGCCAAATAAATATCATCATGGTGTCATGTTTGGTATTGGTTTGGGCCAAAAGTGCTGCTAAAACTTTCCATGCATTTCCAAGCATTATTATTTTCAGGAGTAAGTACTTTTAGCATGCTTTCGGTTTTACTTGAAATAAAGAAAACAGTTTCTGTCAGTTTAGAGTAATATATACACACATATATATTGTAGCTATGTTTACCCAAAATTACCAAAGTTCAACAGCTCTAGTTTTCAAAAAACAAACTATCTTCATTTTAAAAACTTTAGTAAAAATTCAAAGTAAAACAGTAAACAGAAAAAGGAGAAAATTGATATAGCAAAGAAAACAAAAGTTCTTGTTTAAGAGAAGTTCTGTTTAAAGCTTTCTTTAAGTTTACTGTAAACAGGTCTTTTGGTCTCTGCTAGCACTGGGACCTCTTCTAAACAATAAGTGACTCCATTAACACACTGCATCTTAATTATAGCAAGAAAGTTCTATCCCTTATCAACTTACAGGGGGTAAAGGCTATACCATTGTCTATGACTATGAAATAAGATTATATTCTATTCAAATTAAGCAAACACTAATATGAGTTTAACTCAAAGCTTTAACTTTCTAAGATTGCCTCTTTATTATAAAATTGTTTCACCCTATAGATGTTTTCAGTAACTCAGTTATTGTGCAGTGTTATAGTATTCTTTAAGATGGTGGTTATAAAGTTTTCACGTTTTATAATTTAAAATAATCACTTTTTATTTGCAATTTTAGGGAAGAAGAATTCTCTGCTGCTGCAGAAATTCCAGAAAGATCTGAACGCGGGTGTGTTCAACACACAGGAGAACGAGATTCTGAAACAGATTATCAAACAGGACCGCGAGATGGTGATGATGGTGGATCGCAAGCAGTCAATGACAGGGATGAACTCAACCCCAGTCTCTGGAAATTCGATCATTAACTCACCTGCTCAGCCTCCATACTCCACCACTTTTAGCCACTGTCAACTACAACAGTCATCAGTTCCAGCCTACAGTGCATCCTCCACTGCAGCACCATCTCCAAGGTTCATAGCTACTCCTCAACAGCCAGTTTATGCTATGCCAAGCATGTCTCACAGCAACCTGAATTCATCTTCCCCAAGTCCACAAACACCGCTACAACTGCAACAACAGGCCGGAATTTTATCACCTTGTTCATATACCACAGCTGTGTGCAGCCCCCCAGTGCAGAGTCCATTGGCAGGCCGCACTTTTCAGTATGGCTCTCCAACTGCATCCCAGCTATCACTCTTGCAACAGCAAACACAACAACCTGCATCTCAGTCTCAATCACAACCACCACCACAGCAGCAACAGCTGCAGAAGGCACCTTCACCCCAGAGAAGTGATATGCACAAGAGCACACAGGCTCTGCATTCCACAAGTCTGAGCCGAGATGTGAGGCCACTGTCAGCCTCCCAACCTTCGCTCCCTCATGACACATCTCTTATCACCAGGCCACATCCTTCATCAGGAGAGTCTTTGGCATCCATACCTCCTCCAGTGTCTTCTGTGCAGGGCACAAGCCTACAGAGTGGGACTCGAACCACAGTACCGCAGAGAGTGAACCTCTTCCGGCAGATGTCCTCAGGAGCATTGCCTCCAGTTCGTGTGAATCCGTCGTCCCAGCACAGGGATTCACTGAGCTCCAGAAGGGAATCTACAGTCTTAAGTAGTACAGAAGCTGACCAAGACAAGATGCGTTTTGCCTCAAATTTATGATCTCGTTTTTTTTTTTTTTTTTGTTTTTTTTTTTTTTTTTTTCTTTATTTTGCTTGTTGGTGCAAGGACACTTTGTTTACCAAAAGACTTAAGAATATTTTTAATTTTACAATGCTTACTAAAAAAAATACAGAAATAAATCACATGTACAGACTATTATATAATATTTTTGAAACCCACTTCAAATATTAAAGAATGTACTATATCTTTCTGTCCATATATATTGTCTGTGTGTGTGTATGTATATATATATATATATATATATATATATATATATATATATATATATATAATATATATATATATATATATACCTACAGTATATATATATATATATATATATATATACCTACAGTATATAGGTATATAGTATATATATATATATATATATACACGTACACACACACACACTGTATGTGGATAGGGGATTTGGAAGAATAATCTTTAAAACTCCAGTGTTAAACCTTGTCTTCCTCCAATTTGACTTTGGAAGTGAAATTATTATTATTTTTTTTTTATTTTATAACTGAAATACAACACTGACCCAAGATATTACTCTGATTTTTTTTTCTTCAAAAACCAAAATTGTTTAAAAGGAAAAATAAAACTATAACAAGCAGGAAAAATCATCAAGGACAGCATCACTGTGCAATCAACAAAAACGCTGTGTTGAAGACAACACACTTATAAAAATTATGTATAAATCTCTTCACTTCAAGAAACATATTTTATTGAAAATAAATATGTAGATATTGATGCTTGAGATTCAAAATCCATTTACAGGTCTTCTGTATAATCACAAATCTTGTTGGTGAGTTAAGACCAAGCCAGTGTTATGGGTCCAAGGAATAAAAGGTTGTATTTGCTGCTTTTTTTAGTGTAAATGTTTGTCTGACAGCATGAAGGATAATATATTTTCTTTTCTATTCTCAGAAGAAGAGAGAGAATAAAAAAACATTGCTTAATAATAATGAGTGTACATTTATAATATTTATAAACTGAATATAACCATTATGCAATAGACTGTGATATATACAATTAACTAAATGTCATCTGTAAATAGTTTTTTAAGTCTGGTGTTTCCAGACACTGTGTGGTGCATCCATGACAATGTCTTATTTAAATCAGGAACATATTTTCATCTGTTATAAAAACACAAATCCATAAACTGATAAAAAATAAAATGTTAGAAAAATATATAGCAAACAGATATCAGGGAATAGAAAACCTTAATGCAATTTTTGGTGTTTTATGAAAAGACAGCATTTGTACATTTTACAAAGCTGATGAATATATGTTTCTTTCAAAAGGCAAATAATCACAAGGGTTAGGTCACTGTAAGTGGTAAGACAGTTCAGCAATATAAATAAATATGAGTGCTTGGCAGTAGGAATATCACCCAGAATTAGTCTAGTATATCACAAACTCACCATAGTGTAGAAAGGTCAGATCTGGAAACATGGTACCAATTCTGTGTTAATCAGTACACATTATGACATGAATGTTGACGATCCTTTATTGAATTGTCAAAGAAGGAAACACAATATTAAATAATATAAAATAACATTCTCAGATCTGCTAATCCAATTCAGGGGCTTGGAGAGCTGGAACCTATCCTGGTAGTATTGGGAACAAAGCAGACATCAGTCCTGGGCACTGCACCAGCCTAGAGGGTATATGCACACTCATGCTGGAGCCAATTTAGTGTTACCAATAAACCAAACCTAAACAAACATAAGGACAATGTACAAATCTTCCCCAAACAACAAATGAATACTAGATACCAAGGCTTCTCGATGTCTACTGTGCTTACCCTTACGCTTGTCACAGTATGGATTTTTGTGTGCACTTTGTATAAAACAAGTAGTAATAAGGGGGGATTTTAATTAAAAAGATATTTTATAAGAACAGTACTGAAATATTTAATACAGGAGATACTGGCCACCCCACAAGAGAGAGATTAGGAGCATGCGCTGATAAAGTGCATTGCTGCACCGACCACATGACAAACCAACTCAGGATCCCAGATGAGAAACCGAGTGCAGCGATGCAACGGGTGACACCTCAGCATCACACTAGGTCAGATGTGAGGTTTTTTATGGTGGCTGGTGTGCCAATTCTGCCACCAACCCCCAGGTTTTCCCTGCAGGGCCGGATGCAGATTAACGTCTTACCCAGGACAGAGCAATTGCAGGTTATGGGCCTTGCTCAAGGGCCCAACGAAGTAGAGTCACTTTTTTTGGCATTTACGGGATTCGAACCGGCAACCTTCCAATTGCCAGTGCAAATTCCTAGCCTCAGAGCCACCACTCTGCCCTTACCCCCACAAGGCTAGAATAAATTAAGTGTTATATTTCCTACTGTCTTTCTGTTAATGGAGTTTAGAAAAAGACCTCAGATTTGTGAAATGAAAGCAATGCAAATGAGTTTTACTATGACAAATTATTTCTATACAGTTTGCCAATTTGGTATAATAATTCAGTGTCTGAAAAACATAACACATACATATCAGATAACCTGAAAAGCCAGCATAATATTACATTGTTGTATCATGTGTAAAAATATCATGAAATAGGAGCACTTCATTTAGCTCTGAAAAGTTTAAAAAAATATATTGTTTTAAAGCCTATTTTGCATTAAGGTTTCTATCTCTTTCATGGTCTTTTTAGATAAAGATATAGTTTTTAAACAAATTTGTCTATATGGCATCCTTCTATTTCATTTGCATTAGTCTGACAAGTAGTCCTACGGAAAGCATGCAATATCACAAGCAGTCCATAAATGTTATGCTTTCAGATATTTAAAAGGGAAAAAGGTTTAATATTTTAAAATTAGTGTTTGGTGGAATTATATTTTGCTTACTGTCAGATTAGATTTTTTTCTGTATTTAATGGGCATCTCTTTTTCACAAAGGACATTCTTGCGTATTTGTGCCTATACTATAATCATATTCCATCCTTTGTATAAAAAAAGACTCAGCAAATAATAATAATGATAATAATAACAATGTAACAATAATGAATATTGTGGAAAAAGATGCTAGCATTAAAGAAAGCCAAATGTTTTAGTATGTTAACAAATTGTTGGATATGAATGAAAAACCATTGTGTCTCTGTAAAAAGAAAAAAAAAATCGTACCCTGCTTTACTCGGGCCACATTGCAATTTTCTTCAGTTATCATTTGAAACAGATATGTCACTCATTTATGCAGTATATGGAGCCCATTTCCAAACCTTAGTACCTACATTTTCTGCTTAAGTGTATGTGTGTGTGTGTGTAATTATATATAATCATATAATAATATATGGGGGGGGACCCAAAACTTTCTGGAATTGTTAAAACAACTATTATACAATTTATAGCAATTCCTTTTTAGTTATTGTCAAAATACTCCCCTTGAGATGTAATGCAGTTGTCCCAGCACTTCTTCTATTCTAGGAAACATTTCCTCTACTCATCTTTTTATCAACTTAATTTTAATTTTAAGAACAACAGAAACAAATCGCAGGGGGCGAGATCTTGCAAATACGGGATGCGTGAGGCAACAACCACATTGTTTTTGGTCAAAAACTGACTGATAACATGGCGCTATCAAAATGCAGTTATTCAAAAAGCAGTTTTGTGTGTGCCACTGAACCAGAAATATTTTTCTGATACTTTCCTGCAGATTCCTCAGCAGTTCAGTGTAATGATGCTGATTAATAGTCCGTTCACCAGAAAACTCTTTATTATCAAGTCTGTCAATGTCAAAATACATGATCATGGTTGTATTGATATTCAGTATGACCTGACGTGCTTTTTTACTGCTTGGTGAAAAAAAAATTGCCTTAGTCATGCACACAATTGTAGAATAAATGCCATAAATACATACTCAAATCCGCACGATGCCACTTGGCAGACTGATTAACAAAACTGTAGGCATGCGATACCTAGAGGCTGATACCTAAACCTTAATCTTGTGCTATTGACTGATTCCAGCAATTTTTGGATTTCCTCTTGCATATATATATACAGTATATTTATTACACACACTCACAGAGTATGTAATATGTGTATGAATGAAGTGTTTGTATTTTTATGTAAAAACTGGCCAAAGCAAACTATTTAAGGTAATTAATTTAAAAGCACTTTGTAATAAATAAGTTTTAATTTAGTTGCATCCTAATGTATATAATGTTATGATGCTAAGAGGAAGAAGCATCTTTTTGTCCATAAGTGTACCATAGCTTGTAAAGGGAATGCAGGAAGTCCTTAATTGTCCCAAACTGCAGTGGAGATAGGCAGTACAGTAATGTATATCATATCGTAAAATAGCAGAGTGTTAGTATGCTATTTTTGATACATGCCTTTCATGGGGAATTCTTCCCAGACCTGTGCAATCTTCTTTTTATTTTTTGACTGCTTTAATGAATAGACACAGAATTCAGATCAAAACATTGACTTAAATTGAAGCTTATCAATGAAGCTGAATAACCAGCAAATATAAATATATAAATATTTATTTTCCTTGTATATACAAAGAACAATGTCAGTGCTTGCAGAAGAAAACATTTAATTTCATTTTCTAATTCTTTATTGCAGGTCCAAAACACAGGAATAATAATCCAACTTTTCAGATATGTAGCAATAAATATATAGAGGACAGGAAGGCTGGGATTTCTGTAAATGACTTGTTTTAAATAACTGGTAGAGCAATTTTCCTTATATAGTTATTGTAAAAAATGGCTTGGTACATACACCGTTAGTTGGGTATCAGTAAACAAAAAAGAAGGATTAATTAACTCATCTTTTCTTACATCTACATAATCAGTGGACAAACAGTGTTTGTCTCTATGTCTATTTTTTCTTCCCATTCAATGAAACTTTGAAAATCTAGAAAAACTTAATAAAATAAATACTGAACAATGCCTGGTTTTGTGATTTTTTTTTTAATAATTTAATGTTTTATCAAAAAAATAAATTTGTTCAGTCAAAGTTATTAAATTGTGTTAAGTTTCTGTTTGGACTGAAGTGCACTGTTCTTGAAGGATTTCACTGTAAGTATGTACAGGATGGCTGTGAGAAGTGCTTGACACTAAACCTGACACTAATCTATTGTATATTCCTAAACAATAATGCTATAATTTCAAAGTTATGGCTTTATGGTTTTGTGGTTTGGTAATATAATTAATATGAACTGACATCATGCAATTTTTCTTATAGCATGAGCATCTCTTTTGCACTACAGAGCTAAAAATACTGTTAACAGGAACAGCTAAATTTTCCACTGGTATGATTTGCTGCAAGTGGATGTTTCTATCAATTAACTTAATTTTGTGTACAGTAAGACACACAGTCAAACTCAACTTATTTTCTGGAACATTTTTCAAATACTTTGCAAGGTGCTTTGAAAAATAATATTTACATCTACCAGACCAAGTAAGTATTGCTGATGAAATACAGAAACATATTTACTTGGTTACTTTATGCTTATGGTGGATCTTTGCTTAGAGCTACTGCTTCACAGATTCAGTATTCCCATGCTTGGTCATTGTTTAAGTGGAGTTTCCTTCCTGTTACATTGTCTGCATGTTAAGTTAATTTTTTATTTAAATGAGCAATGTGATGGTTCCTCCCTTTTTCCAGTTCTGTTGGATTATTCAGATTTGAAATTATTTTGCTTTACATTGTACTGTTTTTATATACAAATTTGTATGTTGATATTGTCTGTATATTTAAAGCAGACATACTATAAATTGGATTTCCAATTGTCTCCTGCCAACAAATTTCAGCCCAGTAGATGATTCACTGGACAGAGTGACAGGAAAGGCCTATAGGTAATTATCTGCAATGGGATTCTAGTGGGCATCCTGAGTGGTAAATGCAAAAAGCCTAAATGTAGGCATTTTGTATATTTCAAACACAATGGGGTTTAAACATGATACTTATAAGATGAATGTAACTGCTTCACTGGACTTATTACTGTCTACAACTAACAGTATAAAGAAGCATTTAATAAGGCTAATATGATGTTGGGTTACATTGCACAATCTAAAGAGTACATGTCAACGGAGACCATGCTTAGACTGTATAACACATTAAAGAAGCTTAATCTAGAGTACTGTGAACAGTTTTGGTCTCCATATTATAAAAAAGACATAAAATGACTAGATTTGGTCTAGGGAAGAGTTTCTAGGCTGATTTAGGAATTGAAAAGTAGGAGCTATGAGGAAGGAATGAATAAGATGAAACTTTATATTTAAGAAGATAGAGATTAAGAGACTGCGGTGGGTTGGCACCCTGCCCAGGATTGTTTCCTGCCTTGTGCCCTGTGTTGGCTGGGATTGGCTCCAGCAGACCCCCGTGACCCTGTGTTCGGATTCAGCGGGTTGGAAAATGGATGGATGGATGGAGATTAAGAGATGGCATGACTGAAGTGTTCAAAATTACAAAGTAAATTAGTACAGCGGATTTTAGGGAGTCGTGGGGTCCAGCTGTTGTAGGACATCTGTTGATGAAGAAAAATTCTCTAGTTTTGACTTTGCTGACGAAGCTATGATCTTTATGGAGTCAATGGTGGCTCCAATCGGGGCTCTCGAGTGACAGAGTGTGGAGTCTGAGTGTTTTGGCTTGTGAGTGTCCTGGATAAAAATCAAGATCCAGGCCTTTAGTGACATCTTGGGCACAGCCATCAGCGGTGTGTCTTACCTTGGCAGTTACATTCGTGTTTCTGCTGACTCTTCCTATGGAGTCAGTAGACGGATTGGGAGAGCATGGGGGGTCATGAGGTCACTGGAAAGGGTTGTGTGGTGCTCTCGATATCTATGCAAAAGGACAAAGGTCCATGTGTTTAGAGTCCTGTTGCTTCCTGTTTTGCTATATGGTTGCGAGACATGGACGCAATACAGTGTCCTGAGACAAAGACTGGACTCCTTGGGTACTGTGTCTCTTTGGAGAATCTTTGAGTACTGCTGGTTTGACTTTGTATCGAATGAGCAGTTGCTCACGGAGTCCTGAATGAGGCACATTACCTTCATTGTGAGTTGCGGCACTACAGCCATGGACCAGACTGGACCAGGCCATGGGAAGGCCCACGTAACACCTGCCTGTGGCAGATAGATGGTCATTTCCAGAGGCTGGGACTGGACTGCGTGTCTGCCATGGGGACTGCCAACCGGGACCCTGAGCTGTTTTGTTGTGTGGTGGATGCGGCAATGTGCTGTACCAGTGCATGCTCCCCAACCAGACCTGATCTTGGCTGTTACTCTGAAATGAGTTCATTAATAGGAACATAATGACACAGTTGGAAACGTCACACAAACATCTCATAGTTTTCTTCACATAGAAAATTATAGATACTTTATTTTTGCAATAAATAAATAAGGATTGACAAGTTGTGTTGGGGTAAATAGCATCCTCTTCTCTAATAAATAGCTAATAAACACAGAAAAAATGTGTCTGCAAATCCATTTAAAATCCATTTAAAGCACAAATTGCAATGAAATATTGATCATTGCCAATTGATGGTTTTAATTGTTTACTTCCAACACTTGAAACTGACTGAGAGTTAACATAGTTAATGAAACAGAAGGGTATGGTGTGCTTTGGCATAGAGTAATGTCTTCATTCCTCAAATAATAAACGTAACATTTTCAAACTCGCTTAATTCAATTCAAGGTCCAAGATGGAAAAACTTTCCAGCTCTCAGCCATGATGCCGCTCAAAACAAGGCAAATGTTAAAACAATACAAATTTCTAGTCCTAATGTCTCACAGTATCATGATCCAACCAGTTGAATGAAACTTAAAATTACCCTTTGTATTTTAAGCTTTTTGGATGAAATATGGTAATTTTCATAGGGTAAAGGTCATGCAGCTAAAGGCTAGATCTCAGTAAATAGGTTATTCTTCTCTGTGCTGTGTGCCATATTGAAATGATTGTAAAATTACTTGTTAATATGAAGGATTCACAGTTTTAATACTAAATATGTTATATCAAGAGAAATGCGTCTCAGTTAAGCCACCTCAGATCATTCTGAAGTGAAGTTTTGAAGGTCACAGAGATGAATAAATAATTTACTGATGTATTGTAAATGCTATGAAAACCCAAAGAAGTATTTGCTGAGGTCTTGTTACATAATAGTAAATGAGTAATAGTTGCATTTTGCAGTATCAAAAAGTGTTACTAAAAACACATATCAGGGTGATTTAATTGGTAAGGAAAAATGGAAATCTGATCAAGGGACACATAAGAAAGAAATTAAAGACTCCCAACTGTCTTGTTACACTCCAAAATCACAACAGAGAATGTCTCATGAAAAGCATGGGACAGGTGACAGATGTATTGGCCTCCTGCATTGACAAACAGGAACAGTATCACTTCCAAATTCTGGGATTTGGCTAGCTGTGCAGAAGACCAGGAAAAGGAGCCGTAGAGACCAAGATGGAGATTAGCTGGATGTGCAAACAAACAGGAAGAGGTAGTCACTGATACTGTAGGTAGAAAGTCGACAAACTTCATACACTGAGAGAAAGGTGCTAGAGATACAATATATTCCATTGAGGCTCAGATGAAGAACAAGCGATACCTACAAGATCGTCACAGCCTTGGGGGCAAGTGACTGTACAAAAACAAAAGAGCTGCTAGACATTCACCTGACTATCTCAACAGAAATGGACCTCAACTTTCAGAGACACGTGAAGCAATACAGAAGCTGCACACTTGAACTTAGAGATATGGCGTAGAGAAGAAATGGATAGAATGAGTTCAAAAGACCCAACAGAAACAAAAACAAATGCTTCTAATGGAAAAAAGACCATCCTTCTTCTTTTTACTGTATCTGTGTTTCATATATGGAAGAAATACTGTTTTCAGTAAAAAAAAAAAAACCTTGACTTTTTAATGGAAAAATGCATTTTGATTTCCCTTGAACATATTTGGCCATTTTCAAAAAAATGTTAGACCATGTGTCTGTGTCTGTGGAAAAAAATTGTGGGCACTGTAACATAAGAGCAAATGGATTTATTCTCCTGAAATATTTTCCACTTAAAAGCAGATTAGGTTTTCGGTGAATTGCAACTACTCAGCCTCAAGATTTTAATGGTTATACTAATGACCGTCAAACCAGTCCTAAGAAATTCACAATATTTTGCATACACATTAAAGATTTTGAAGTAAGACTTTTTGCTAATTGTGAGCTTGAACTTGGTGTTTTTAAAGTAGTGGTAATGTACTGTATCTTGAATATATTTTGGTAAATACACACCTTACTCACAATTGCAAGCATAAAGAAAGGTGTGTGCTAACCATATCAGATTTTTCTTTAAACAAAACAGCTCAGAGAGTACTACATCTCAGATATTGCCACATATTATATTTATCATTGCAAAAAATATGTTCTTGCTGGTTAGCCAGTTGGACACCAGACTGTTTACTACCACAAAGTAGCCACATGATGGGCCGACATCTTAGCAAAGGTTTGTGTCTGATGCACAACTGATAAAACCAGGACAGGTTTCCACCTCTGCAATCCTATAAATGAATGAAGGGGATTTGAAAATAGATGGATAAATGGAGGGTGGCGCAGTGGGTAGCGCTGCTGCCTCGCAGTTGGGAGACCTGGGGACCTGGGTTCGCTTCCCGGGTCCTCCCTGCGTGGAATTTGCATGTTCTCCCCGTGTCTGCATGGGTTTCCTCCGGGCGCTCCGGTTTCCTCCCACAGTCCAAAGACATGCAGGTTAGGTGGATTGTCAATTCTAAATTGGCCCTAGTGTGTGCTTGGTGTGTGTGTGTGTTTGTGTGTGTCCTGCGGTGGGTTGGCACCCTGCCCAGGATTGGTTCTTGCCTTGTGCCCTGTGTTGGCTGGGATTGGCTCCAGCAGACCCCCGTGACCCTGTGTTCGGATTCAGCGGGTTGGAAAATGGATGGATGGATGGATATATGGAAAGCTCCTGTAAAGTAAGTGCATTGATTCCAAATGCTTTTATTTCTGTAATATAATGCAAATGCATTAACTGTCTTGTTATGATTTTCTTATTATAAATGGTGATACTTTGAGATGACTTTCTGTAAAGGAGTAAATATTGTTTATATAATTGGTGTAATTTGTCCTATTAACGCAATTTTTAAGTGTGATATATGTAATTATCTTTCCCAAACTATGTGGAAATACTGTTGGATTTATCAACATTACATTCAGTATTAAGATTTTCCAAGAAACCACAGATAAGAGCCATACCCAATGTTAATTTTAAAATTTCTTTTCTACGTCACATTGTAGTCACCCACAGCACCATCTAATTTGTTAAAAGATATTATTTTGTCCTGGATATCAAAATTAATAACCATGAGAGAATATACAATATAAAAGAACCAGGCACCTATGGATTAGTAAATATTCAAAACAGTACAGAATAAAGAAAGCATAATGTATTTTACTCTAATCACAGTGTATTTCTAATTAATTTAGTATTGGTACAAATACCTACATGTAAAGAAGATGAATGCAAGGTGGTTTGCACTCCATTTGATAATGCCATGTGTAAAAAAGACCACAGACCCATGAACATCCCAATGATGTCTGTAGGAGGAGGAGAAGAAGAAGAGAACATTCTAGGGAAGGATTCTGCAAATAAGAAGAAAAAGGTGACATATTTCTATTGTAAATCTTCCATTTTCTGTTGTAAATTCTTTTGAAAAATTTCTAAAACAAATTTAATATCAAATTTATTTTAAATTCTATTAGAAAAAAGATACATTTCTGGACCTCTGAGATAAGATAAAATTGCTTGTAAAAGAGTGCATTCATGAAGACACTGAGAAGATGGACAAAGAAAGCATTGTTGAAATCCTTTTTCTAGAGGTATCAGAGAAATTTTAGGTTGGCGCTAATAATGTACAAAGTGTAAACATTTGTATCAGAGCTAATACTATACAAAGCAAATGAGACTTTGTCATTCTATTATTCATAACCTCATCACGGCATACGGCTTAAGCAGCCAGCAAAAACAGGCTGTAGCTCAAATTAATTGAAATGAATAAAAATATTACTTTTCCGAGAGCAAATAACCCTTATTTTATATATCACCTACCAGAGCTTCTCTAACATTGTTTACATCCTGTGAAGGAATGACTAGCTGGCATAAGTTTGCCAGTTGTAAGGATGGCATCAGAAGGACACGGTGCAGGCAATTTACACAGAAAGTAAAAGACGAAGAAGGGAACTCTGGTGCTGTAAGGAAGTTGTTAGGCTGGGGCACCAGCATAAATCTGAGAAAAAGTTAGCCTCGGTGGAAGCACACAAAGCATTCCCCAGGATGACAAGTTGTTGGTAATTGTATGGCGGATATTTTAGCCTTTTCAGCTTACAGATTTCAAGATTTAAGAGACCATAGCTTGAAAGTCTTGTCAAGCTGAATGGGAATGCAGTGTTTTCTGGAAAAGCTGGAAGGCAAAACAGGATTTAGAACATTTTGCTTAGTTAGAAAGTGTAGCTTTTGATTCCCATGGGAAAATAAAATTGAGCTTGTGGTAATGGTTCTGCAACATTCTGTAAGCTCTCTGCTAATGGAGAAGGCAGATGTTTTATGTGCATTTGTGTTCTTTTTGGGCAAGAGAAGAGGATGACTAATGCCTTTTAATTGACCTTTTTCAGAAAGAGTTTTCTCTTAGTTCAGTTGCTGCTTTTCTGACACTTGTGTAAAGATCTCAGCTAATTTGCTGCCAGAGACAAAAAAATGGACACTTTGAGATCATCCTTTCTCTTAGCTGAAACAGTTACTTAAATGGAGTTTTCTATCTGCTGCTGCTTAGCTGGACATTTTCACAGAGTTCACTCTCCAGGAGTCTTTCTTTTCATTTTAGCTTAAGGATATATCATTTGTAGCTAAGGACCACCTGGAGCGTTTTACTGATATGAATGCTGTCTTAACCCACCCGGGAAGTATGGTTCTTTGTATTTCTTATATTTGCTGTTTTTATGGTTTTTACAGTGACCTGAAATGAAGAATGGACTCCTTTGGTACTGTGTCTCTTCGGAGAATCCTGAGGTACCACTGGTTTGGCTTTGTGTCGAATAAGCACTTTCTAGTGGAGTCCCGAATGAGGCATTGTGCATTGTGAGGAAGTGTCAATTATGGCACTACGTCCATGTGGTGTGATTCCCCAAGGGATCCTCATTGTTAAGGACACAAGCAGCCAAGGGACACCCATGTAATACCTGGCCGTGGGACTGGACTGCCTGGGGGTTGCCAACCAGGATCCCGAGCTGTTTTGTCATGTGGTGGGTGTGGCAACGAGCTGTACCAGTGCATGCTCCCCCACCTGACCTGGTTTGGATGCAAATAAATATAATTATTAAGCGAAAGCTTAAATCAAAGTGTCTGTCTCATTGCTACTAGTTAGCCAAAAAGTTAACATTGATCATTCCTTGTCTAACTGCAGTCCCTTAAATGCTCAGGGGGATGCCTTTGAGATGTCCTGTATTAGTGGTAAAACTTGGTTGATGTTAAGATATAAAAGTAAATGTTGTGTTTGAGGACAATTACAGTTCTTGGTCCCATCACAGCCATGCTAGATAGAGAACAATTTGTCAGTTCTAGTCAGCAAGCCACCTTCCATTAGAGGTACCTAAGGTTGAATATGCAGGTTAAAATACGGACAGTAAGATAGGTAAGTGGTCACAGGTAACAGTTGTATTGCTGATTGTGATATTTCTTCATATCCTCCATTAAGGATAAAACCTACAAGGTTAGTTATTACTTTTTATGATTACAGGTGTCTATGCTAAAGCATTGATACCTACTGTCTGTTAGATACAAATACAGTCCCATAAAAAACCATACTTTCTCTCAGATAAGGCAGGCTTTTGGGGTACTGGCCAAGGAGAGTCTGACATGTTTTGGGCAACTGAAGGCCAGGAACACCATGTTAGATCTTCTCTAGCAGTTCCTGCTCTCCCTCTAGTACTGAGCATTTAGACTAGAGGGTCACTTCTGACCTTGAAATTATGAATTTCGAAAGATGGGACTGACAAAACTGTAGTGAAAACACAATACTAAATTTAAGTAATGTATTATAGTATATTATAGAATGGATACAATAATTTAGAATTAAACTATTAAAGAACAAATTATTATAATTTCATGAAGTAGCACAATACATGAATAATGAAATAAATGAAAATGGATATTCAAATAAGAATGGAATAAAACTAAGTCAGAAAAACAAAAGCCAGAATAAAACATAATATAAACTATAAATTGCTAAATTTCCTTTTGGGACAAATAAAAGTACTATGCATAGTTCAAAATCCAGAAATTTTCAACGAAAAAGTTTCAAAGAGCACTAAATCTTTTAACAAACGAAAACATGTAGTTAATGCTACAACAAAAGCTGAAGCGAGTGAGAGCCTTATATAGTCTTGTGTCATACCTGTGGACCAGAAAAGTGAAGCAGACTCCTAAGATGATTTAGGATTAATAAAAAGGACAGCAATAAGGGAACAGTGGAAAATATCAAATATATATATAAGAAAGGTGTCCTGGTGAGCTAAAAGTGTATTTTGGGGACTTCAGGTGTTTTCCTTGAAGGATCACAGTGGACTGCTTTATATTTGCTCACACAAGCTGGGATGACAGTATTTAAGCTTTGGAGCTTTACACATAGATGTCCCATACAGAACTACACTGTAACACACTGTTTTAATTCTACAGGATGTATTTTTTGTATTTTCTTTTTGTTTTTCTAAGTGTATAACACACATTCTTATCTTAGAAGGATAGAATGACCAGACTATCCTATCACTTAGACACTAGACCTCTCCCAAGGGAACTCAAGGTATCACAGATAAACACCCTTGAAAAAATAATGCGCTCTGCACATACTTTTAAGAACAAAAAATGTTAAGGTAGAGCTGTCCATCAACAAAATAGCAAACCAAATATCTGTGTGTAACATCCAGAGCCCCATGTGGTGTTTTTAACATAAAGAACAGCCAGGCTGAAGAAGAGAAAGAAAGAGAGCGAGAGACTCCACTCTATAAGAGAGATTCCATACACCTGAACATCAAAGATGCCAGCCTTTCATCAGCCTGAATGCTGACTCTGAAAGCTGCCTAAGGTGATGTGCCTCCTCCTCTTTCATAAATGTTTGCTACTCTTCAATAAATATTTTGACTTTGATTGACAGGCTGTGACCAATATGGACACAGCCACTCTGGGACAGTCCTAGTAATGGGAATTAACAATAGCATGGTCAGAATAGAAGAGATTTAGCCACCCTAATCACAAATCAAAATTAAAACTATGTTTTGAAAACAAATTAACCCAATGGCTTCCATATGGTATAAAATCCCTCAACAGAAGCAAATGATAAAAGGAGTTCCTGGAAACTATTCTCTTTCATTTGTTCATTTAGTTCATTGGCTATTATTCTATTTTAATAAATCTGCTTTGTTTTTAAATTTCTGTACTTTACATATTCTTAATTTACTGAAGTAATGCATTGGACACAGGGTACCTCATGTTGGGAGATTACCACTTTATTTCTCACAGGGTTAGCATGCTGAGAGGGGGACGCCCACCATAGAAAGCAGCACGGTGGGAGTAATGCATTGTTGAATGGTAAGTGACAGTATCCAGAATGTGTCAGCCTTTTTGCTTCTAGGTTATCATCAGGAACCAAAGTATATCAGGCTTTAAGATCTATGTTATATATCCCGGATACGTGTATGTTGTTCACACTAAAGTTAGTGACTCCCTATGTGGAGTACTGAGGAGTGACAGGCCATGCAGGTATCAATTATAATAGGGTCTGTGTGTGAGAGAGTAAGCTAATACATAATGAACTTGGTGAGTCCCTCTAACCTCACAATAATATACACAGAACAGCAAGAGCAATAACCCTAAAACTCTGAAAGAAATTATGGGGTTTGAACCGAAGTGACCCCAATAGACTGCAGAGTTGGGGGAAGAGACGGGCAAACACTCAACTCACAGGAGGAAGAGAGACCAGGGTCAAGAGAGCCTGAGCATTTCTAGTGGATAAGTGCTTGGCTCACCCCTGTAGTAGAGAAACAAAAATTGTAACTGACTTAGCAACAATGTAACTAGGAATTGTTGTGCACATTATTCTGTGGGGGACAAAGCCTTCAGCTAAATTGCACCAACTTTGGAATGACCTCCCTAAATTAATAAGATCAGCTGACTCTATTCATTCTTTAAAAAAAAAAAAACCTTAAAGCTCATTTCTTTAGGAAGGCATTTAACTTACTATTCTGCAAATCTGCAATTTCGTGTCTATGTTTCCATTGTATTTTACTCAAGCCAGACAGGATGAATTTAAATACAGGACACTTGCATGGACTAGTAATCAAAGCACAGTAACATCTGTTGCACCTAGGAGTAACTTGGTTTACAGCTTGGGAAGGGAAGACATGCAGATGCTTCAAGCTGTATCCTATCACCTTACAACCTGTGAATAGGAGATGCCATAGGACTAGAAATTGCCAAATCAGTTTACAGCTTGAGACAGAGAAGGCTGTTAAAACATCAAAAACTTTATTATTCAGGAATAGATGTACTCAAACAGATTAAAGAGTTGGAGCAAATTCATCCATCATATTGACAGCCAGATAATCAGGTGTATGTAACAATGGCGTGTTGCGAAACTCCTGTGGAATTTTAACTCTTAAACCGCTGCCACTGGCTGTATTCGGTTCCCAATGCAAGTTACCAGCATGCCGGAGCCGAGTATATTCAGCGACGTACAATACATTCGTTGAACGCCACAACCGGCCACAGTCGGTTTATAGTGCAATTTGCTAGCATACAGGAGCCAAATATCTTCGACGACGTGCATTCGTTGAAGGCCGTAATTGGCTACAGTCGGTTCCCAGTGCAATTTGCCAGCATGCTGGAACTGATCAGTCAGTGCTGTACATTCGTTGAGCAGCCAGCTCATGACCACTGCCGCCACCTAGCGAATCAGCATCACTGTCCCTGAGATTCATCCACTGCACTAGACTAGCCTGCAAGCGTCAGTGTTGGCTTGTGTGCAGCCAGTTCAAGCACAGTTGGCTCTGTGATTTACTGAATTTCATTAGATAGATAGATAGATAGATAGATAGATAGATAGATAGATAGATAGATAGATAGATAGATAGATAGATAGATAGATAGATAGATAGATAGATAGATAGATAGATAGATAGATAGATAGATAGATTATTAATCCCAACGGGATATTCACGCAGGTATACAGACAGACAATAACTTTGTATAATTTTAACGTTTACCCCCCAGGTGGAATTGAAGAGTCGCATAGTGTGGGGGAGGAACGATCTCCTCAGTCTGTCAGTAGAGCAGGATATTGACAGCAGTCTGTCGCTGAAGCAGCTCCTCTGTCTGGAGATGATACTGTTTAGTGGATTAATGGCATCAGTTGCACCTTGTACATATACAGTAATAATAAATTGTTGCAGTAGTTTTTTATAGTTTTTAAAGTTCATTGGCAGTATGTAATATGATTAGTGTTGCAGTAATTTTGATGCTCTTTGCATGAAAAAAATATGTGGTCAATTAAAATTTGACTTTTTCTTGGTGAATTGTGACATTTCCTTAAAAAGTGCAGCAAAAAAGTATTTGGCGTCTGGGGGTGCATTAATGCCCCAAATATGTGGTGGTTTAAGGGTTAAAATATATGCGACAGATTAAACAACGAAAACAGAGCAACACCAGAAGAGGGCACTGGCAACATGTAACCGTTTTTGTCTGATTGTCAGCTAAAGAATTTGTTGAATATCAATTGCTAAATCAATGCTGCCCTGGGACATTCATCCTTGAAATCTGTAACTTTTCATAAACTTTTTCTAAAGACTATATATATCCAGACTTTGCTATCCACATTTGTTTTATGCTTTTCTTTACTGGTATTTTAGTTCTTTAATAAATACCACGACTTTTAACTTTCTATACTTTGTCTTTATATCTACAGTGACTGAAGTAATAAAGTAAATATTAAGAGCACCTGGAGCAGTTGGAAGTTTGCCATACACTCCGATCTGCAATGTTTATTAAGGCTGAGGAACAGTATATAACATAAGGTATTTTTGGTTGATAAATGGTCTATAACCAATGATATTGAGCCTTTGTATGTTTGAATATATTCCTAGAGACCAAAGTAATATTTAGGTCTGATATATACAGTATTTTAAACATTGCATGTTGTTTGTGCCAATAATAAATAAGTCTCTTGAAGTACTAGTGAAAGTGGACTCTGAATGTGTTATTCATACCGTACTTGTGTGGGTTAAAGTGCTTGGGAATAACGTGCAGGTGTATATGTCTTTCATACGATACTTTTGTGGTTAGGGTCTGTGTGTATGCATATATCTACAGTATGTATGAATGTGTTAATCTTAAGGTGGAACAATAGATCAACGCGGTAACAAACCTGATGAGTACATTTATCCCTGAAGTAAACAGGTAAATGGTAAGTAGAGGGAAATATCGCAGTAATAGACTTACCCTTTCTGACCCTTTTTTCAGTTTACCCATCTTGCGAGATGCTCAGGATGATTTGTGTTTCTTTCAAAAATTATGTTATTTGTTCATGGCTTTCTTTTGGTATTTGTATGTTTGTAGTTTATTCTGGTTTATTGTTTCTTATTCATTTTCAGTGTTTTGTATATCCTGTATTTAGAATTTTTTAGTGTTTCTTGCAAATATTATTTATAGCAAATTTTGTATATGCCTTTTTGTTTTTTTTTTAATTTCTGTGAACCTCTTTGAGCATGGGAAAGGTGTTATATAAATAAAATTATTCTACTACCTGGAATAGTCATCCCATATAACAGAGGACTAGATAAAGGAAACACCACTATCATTCTTCACTGATAGTGGACATGCAGCCAAAAGGATTGAGGGACTCATAGTTTAACATATCCTGAGTTTCCAGTCAATGGGAATCACTGAATACAACATTCATGTTTTTCAACTAATCCATTATACAGAGTCTATGTATCTTGGACAACTGCAACACCACTTTGCTGTAATTATACACCACAGTGTACCAAAGTAGCATACCCCACCAATGACACAGTTTGATGACTTGTACATTCTTATCAGTACAAATAAGCCCGCGATTCGCTAGCGAATTGGAAATCCAAGAATGGCAATCAGTTTCTGTTCCGTCCGATATTTGGATGGATGACATATCATGGAGGGTGGTTGCATCTGGGGAAATGTAATTTAATTAACTAAGCATATCTGTACTAAAGCAGTTTCGTTTTGTGGGGACGTGGTTCCGTTGCCTTTGCTGACACCGACTGCTGGCAGTGTGGAGCACAGCAAGTTTAGTTTACAGGTTGTGGTGTTCGTGTGCCAGCCACTGAGTCTGGGAAGCCGCTGGGTAGAGTCTGTGACCGTTATGTGCTCTATATTACTGGCACAGTGGATTAGAGCAAGAGTAGCTCACAGCTTGTGTTGTTCGGGCGCCACCTACTGACTCTGGGAAGCCGCCGTGTTTTGGGAAGCCGCTGCGTTTGACTCTGGGGCGGGCGCCACGGCACAGTACGTTGTTATTTGGGCGCCACCTACTGACTCTGGGAAGCCGCCGCATTTTGGGAAGCCGCTGCGTTTGACTCTGGGGCGGGCGCCACGGCGCAGTACATTGTGTTATTTGAGCGCCACCTGCTGACTCTGGGAAGCCTCTGCGTTTTGGAAAACCGCTGCGTTTGACTCTGGACTCTGGGGCGGGCGCCAATGCCACAGTGTGCATGCGCCTCGGTGCGTCCGCCGTGCATACATTAACTGTGGTTTAGTAATATAGATAGCAATCATTTGTTGGCTGACATCTTAAAGCAGAACTCCAAATCTCTAAACAGTCTGGCATCTCTTCAAGGATTACAAACCTGACAGTTTTAGCCAGTATGCTGTTTGTGTTTGAAGACAAATATAGTCCTTAATGCCATGACAGCTAAGCTAGATAGAAAACACTTTGTCAGTTTCATGAATGCCATATGAAGACTGAGACATTAGTGCTGGCAGATGAGTCATCTGAGCTAACTAACTATATTCAGCAGTGTTTGTATGGCATCAGTTTTCTTTATAGGTTTTTGGAACATTCTGAGATGATGATATGTTAAAGTGAATGTTTAACAAGATGTATGAGGAATTTGATGGAGTAACAGTGATTGTGGATGTACTGACAAAGAGGAACACGATGGTAACCTACATTATCTACCAAGTAACAATCCATAAGAAAGGTCCAAACCTGATAAATGCATCATCTACAAAACTGAGGTTATTGGATTGAAATATTTTGTTATTGTTCATGAGGTCAGGCCAGATCTATCCAAGATCATCAATGCTAAGGAAAAAGGACAATTTCCAACAGCACAGAGTATAATAAAATACTCTATCTGAACCCAAAATTTCCAAGGCCATGGAAGAGCTACTTAAGCCCGGCATTCACAGAAAAAAATAAATATACCAGCCTTGACTATGTGACTACATGGTGTCACACACATGCACATGGAAGGCAGCTAAAGAGTCTGAAAAATGACGATTCCATGTCTGACCAGGGGGTGGCAAGGTGCACTGACTTTTTCTCTGAATCCTCTGCAGACTATTCATGGGAAATTCAAACAGGGTTCTGACTCCAGTGATGATGTCACTTCTGTTTTCTGGAGCCTGTGATGATGTCACTTCTGGTTCCATCGCCTGTGATGACACCACTTCCTGCCCTGATGATGTCACTTCCACTCCAGACCTTTAAAGCTGCCATCTTTGCCACATGTCATCAGTTCTGTTTTGGACATTGGTCCAGACACAATTCTACAAAAAATTATTCCTTTTACAGCCAGGGCATAATACACGGGTGGCTGCCCCAAACCTTTTTATGTCTCCTGTCCATTCTTGTGACAATGGAAATGCAAGCAGCCCTGTAGGCTTAATTATACAGGTGATGAGAAGAACAGATTAAACAATGTAGAAAATAAATGGTAATAAGAGAAGCACAGCCAAAAGAAAAACTTATTAGCATAAAATATTGGCACTTGTTAAAAAAAGATGTTCCTTCTGAATATTTGAGAGCAACTCTAATAAAGAATTACGTGTGTGACATTTCAATGTCCAGAAAGTTATTAATTGCTTTAAGTGTGAAGAACAAATCATATCATCAGACTTTTTAAATGGTTTAAGGAGGTTCTATTTGGATGTCTGCATTGCCCTCTGTGTGTGAAAGACAGTTGTCAGCCTGATTGTTTTCAGTCTTAAATTACATTTTCACCTCTTGGAAAGGACTTGCATCCTTCTGTAATTTGTGCCACACTTTGTATCGCACAAAGAAGGAAAGAGATTATATTTCACCTTGAACACTGGAGCTTTTAAGGTGAATGCATCACTGAAAAACAAGCACCTGAGTCAAAACCAAACAATTTGCAAAGTTTTCATTTTCTCTGTCTAATCCATTGAGACTATAATTAGATCATTATTACCAAACTGTAGGAACTGAATTATCTTACCCTTGAAGATTTTTCTTAAGAATGCTCTTGAAGTACAGGATGAAGATAGAATAAGCACACTTCATGATGTGAACACAAACCTATAGAGGAAATTAAAAAAGAAAAAATCTAAATGAGATGAAAATACAAATTCAGAGCTAGGAGAATCTAACTGTGTATTTGTACCAAAAGGCAGAAAAATGCATAAGATGAATGAGAACAAGCTGCATTATCAGCAGCAGAAGATGCAGTTCCTGATAGTTTCCTCTTCTATAATTTAAATTACTATGCCATTGCCAGGGCATGCCCTAACTTCCTTGGAAAATTTATCCACTCTTATCTTTTCAGGAAGACATTGTAGATTTGTAACATGTGGACTACAAACACTGAAAACCTTAAACACTGAGTGATTAAACTGAATATAAAGTTTAATTCTTAGTGAGATTCATATAGAGTGCTATGCTCAAGATAAACCTCCATTGATAGATGGAACATTCCTCTTTGACCTGGATTATAAACCCCAAAAATAACTTTTTTATAAAACTAAAGTAGCTCTTACAATAATTAAGTTGTGGATAGGGATGCAGGTTAAACTAACACACATATGGAACCTGCCAGTCCTCATAACAACCTTACTTTGGAGAGGGGGATTAAATTGAAGTTCCTGGAGAAAATCCGTATAGCTATAGAGATACCCCACAATCTCCATATCTCTACGTCAGTGCGTCCAGCTCCTCACAACAACTTTGGAGAAAAGTTTGCATTTTGGTGTGCAAAATTTTTTTATTCTTGAAGAACTGCAGTACTACTGTACTGATACATTTGAAAATACTTTATAGAACTCTTTAAGAAATGTATTCAGATATGTAAATTACCTTTATTAACACTAGAATTACCAGAGTCTACGAAAAAACTCGTAGATCCGGCCCACCTTAAAACTCACCTCTCTTTTGTCTTCTAAATGTGCCGATTAACACGTGCATCAAGCAGCCGGTTATTCCATCCCCCACCGCCGCAGAACGTTCACTAAGTTTTCCCAGCTCATGCCTTGTTTGATTATCTGGGAGTGACTGAAGTGCTGGAGTTTTAGAGTGGAAATAATAGATCGCTATTTGGAACACACGCATTTCATGTGTGTTCCGTTTCTACAGTAATCTGTGTAAACACATTTTTAAAACAGAAACGTTTTTCATATTTTAGTAGTAAATGACAAAATGTAGGGATAAACTATATAATGTATGAAGCCTGAAGTCCAAAGATCAAGTAAACACTTTCACAAAAGGTTCAAGGATGATACAACAGCTTCCGTGGCGTAGCGGTAAGATTTGCTGACTTGTAATCAAGAGTCCCTGGTTCGATCCCCACTCATTTCTATATTTGCTGTTTTCAGTAGTCAGTTGCTCCTTTTGTTAATATTATACAGTACACACATACATTTGGTCTGCATCTGTAACACACGGTGTGCATTTATAGGACTTGTAAAAGTTACCGTTTTTTTACTTTTATTCTCTCTAAATCACGATCACGATACATACTACCTCACAAACCCCAGGGATCTGACGCTGTTATTTTTTATTTGAAACGGAATAACTGGAGATGTGAGTGGTGTTTTGAGACAATGGAACTGGACATTCTCTCATCTGGAGGGATAAAAGCTGACACACAAACGCTGGCGAATCTGCCTTCTTCGTATCTCACCGTCACCTGATTTTTTTTTATTTAGTTTTATTGAGTGTTCCTGCTCATGCTGAATTAGTGTGCACCTTATGGTGTATGATGTCAAAAAAACTAAAAAACACAGACGTAGGTATATATGATATTTGGAATTATTCGTTTTATGACCTGTATAGTACATTTCAGAAAACTTTGTGGCACGGTTGCAACATTATTCATATTATTCATATTCATTCGCATAACATCTTGCGGTTTGTAATCAGTGACTGTGTGTTTTTTTCCCCAATCTTGCCAGTCCCCACATGTTGCTGTATGCTGTTTCTTTTGTACTCCAGGACATGCAGACGATAGAATAGTACAGAGCAGTAAGTTCAGCGCTATATGCAATCATCAGATTCAAATGTTAACTGTTCACACACACGCAAGGATAGTCTTTCCTACATTTACAAAGTGTGTACCTGTTACAATGTACACGCATCTCTCTATGCTGTGGTTCCTATTACACACCTGAAAGAAAGAGACAATATATGTGAAAACATCTTCGCACTAATGCAATATTATTTGAAAACGAACAGCGTCAGATCGGGTGTGGATTTATGTTGGCGCTTTTACTGAAAGAAAAAAAGATCAACATGTGCGCTGATCCTGCAGCACTAAATAAGCTCACGCGCTCTAACATTCCCCCCCCCCCCATCTGACTCTAAGAAACAGCGCAAGTACAGACGCAAACCAAGTGTATGTGTGTACTGCATAATATTAACAAAAAGAGCAGCATACCACTGAAAACGGCAAATATAGGAGTGAGTGGGGATCGAACCGGTGACTCTTGATCACACTTGGTTTACGTCTGTACTTGCGCTGTTTCCTAGAGTCAGATCCGGGTGGGGGGGATGTTAGAGCGTGTGAGCTTATTCAGTGCTGCAGGATCAACGCACATGTTCATCTTTTTTTTTCTTTCAGTAATAGCGCCAACATAAATCCACACCCAATCTGACGCTGTTCGTTTTCAAATAATATTGGATTAGTGCGATGATGTTTTCACATATATTGTCTCTTTCTTTCAGGTGTGTAATAGGAACAACAGCATAGAGAGAAGCGTGTACATTGTAACAGGTACACATGTAAATGTAGGAAAGACTATCCTTGCGTGTGTGTGAACAGTTAACATTTGAATCTGATGATTGCATATAGCGCTGAACTTATTGCTCTGTACTATACTATCCTCTGCAAGTCCTGGAGTACAAAAAAACACAGCATACAGCAACCTGTGGGGACTGGCAAGATCGGGAAAAAAAACACGCAGTCACTGATTACAAACCGCAAGATGTTATGCAAATGAATATGAATAATATGAATAATGTTGCGTCCGTGCCACAAAGTTTTCCGAAATGTACTATACAGGTCATAAAACGAATACAGTAATCCCTCCTCCATCGCGGGGGTTGCGTTCCAGAGCCACCCGCGAAATAGGAAAATCCGCGAAGTAGAAACCATATGTTTATATGGTTATTTTTAGAATGTCATGCTTGGGTCACAGATTTGCGCAGAAACACAGGAGGTTGTAGAGAGACAGGAACGTTATTCAAACACTGCAAACAAACATTTGTCTCTTTTTCAAAAGTTTAAACTGTGCTCCATGACAAGACAGAGATGACAGTTCTGTCTCACAATTAAAAGAATGCAAACATATCTTCCTTTTCAAAGGAGTGCAAAGCAAGCAGTCAAAAAAAAAATCAATAGGGCTTTTTGGCTTTTAAGTATGCGAAGCACCGCCGGTACAAAGCTGTTGAAGGCGGCAGCTCACACCCCCTCCGTCAGGAGCAGGAAGATAGAGAGAGACAGATAAAAAAAATCAATACGTGCCCTTTGAGCTTTTAAGTATGCGAAGCTCCGTGCAGCATGTCCTTCAGGAAGCAGCTTCACACCGCACCCCTGCTCACACCCCCCTACGTCAGCGCAAGAGAGAGAGAGAGAGAGAGAGAGAGAAAGTAAGCTGGATAGCTTCTCAGCCATCTGCCAATAGCGTCCCTTGTATGAAATCAACTGGGCAAACCAACTGAGGAAGCATGTACCAGAAATTAAAAGACCCATTGTCCGCAGAAACCCGCGAAGCAGCGAAAAATCCGCGATATATATTTAAATATGCTTACATATAAAATCCGCGATGGAGTGAAGCCGCGAAAGGCGAAGCGCGATATAGCGAGGGATCACTGTAATTCTGTTTTTTTGACATCATACACCATAAGGTGCACACTAATTCAGCATGAGCAGGAACACTCAATAAAACTGAATAAAAAAAATCAAGTGACGGTGAGATACGAAGAAGGCAGATTCGCCAGCGTTTGTGTGTCAGCTTTTATCCCTCCAGATGAGAGAATGTCCAGTTCCATTGTCTCAAAACACCACTCACATCTCCAGTTATTCCATTTCAAATAAAAAATAACCGCGTCAGATCCCTGGGGTTTGTGAGGTAGTATGTATCGTGATCGTGATTTAGAGAGAATAAAAGTAAAAAAACGGTAACTTTTACAAGTCCTATAAATGAACACCGTGTGTTACAGACGCAAACCAAATGTATGTGTGTACTGCATAATACTAACAAAAGGAGCAGCTGACTACTGAAAACGGCAAATATAGGAGTGAGTGGGGATCAAATCGGGGACTCTTGATTACAAGTCAGCAAATCTTACCGCTACGCCACAGAAGCTGTTGAATCGTCCTTGAACCTTTTGTGAAAGTGTTTACTTGATCTTTGGTCTTCAGGCTTCATACATTATATAGTTTATGCCTACATTTTGTCATTTACTACTAAAATATGAAAAACGTTTCTGTTTTAAAAATGTGTTTACACAGATTACTGTAGAAACAGAACACACATGAACTGCGTGTGTTCCAAATAGCGATCTATTATTTCCACTCTAAAACTCCAGCACATCAGTCACTCCCAGATAATCAAACAAGGCATGAGCTGGGAAAACTTAGTGAATGTTCTGCGGCGGTGGGTGATGGAATAGTCGGCTGCTTGCTACTCGTGTTAATCGGCACATTTAGAAGACAAAAGAGAGCTGAGTTTTACGGTGGGCCGGATCTACGAGTTTTTTCGTAGACTCTGGCAATTCTAGTGTTAAGTGAAATAAAAGTTTGCATGAGGCTTCTGTCAAATTGACAAAGCCACTTCAGGATACGTAGAATACATTTATTTGACAGGTTTAGTCACTTCGTACCAGCAAAGCAGTGGGTCCAGATGGAGTATCGCCACAACTGCTGAAGGCCTGTGCATTGGAGCTGGGGAGTCCTCTACAGCGCATCTTCAACCTGAGCCTGGAACAGGGGAGAGTCCCGAGGCTTTGGAAAACATCTTGCATCACCCCAGTCCCAAAGGTATCACGTCCTAGTGAGCTGAATGACTTCCGGCCTGTCACTCTGACGTCACATGTGATGAAGACCATGGAGCGGCTGAGGCCACAGGTCTGCCACGCCCTTGACCCTCTGCAGTTTGCATACCAGGAGGATGCCATCATCTACATGCTACACCGATCCCTCTCCCACTTGGTTACAGAGGCAGTGGTGCAGTAAGAATTATGTTTCTGGACTTCTCTAGCTCCTTCAACACCATCCAACCTCTACTCCTTAGGGACAAGCTGACAGAGATGGGAGTAGATTCATACCTGGTGGCATGGATCGTGGGCTATCTTACAGACAGACCTCAGTATGTGAGTCTTGGGAACTGCAGGTCTGACATTGTGGTCAGCAACACAGGAGTGTCGCAGGGGACTGAACTTTCTCCGGTCCTGTTCAGCCTATATACATCGGACATCCAATATAACTCGGAGTCCTGCCATGTGCAAAAGTTTGCTGACGACACTGCTATCGTGGGCTGCATCAGGAGTGGGCAGGAGGAGGAGTATAGGGACCTAATCAAGGACTTTCTTAAATGGTGCGACTCAAACCATCTACACCTGAACACCAGCAAAACCAAGGAGCTGGTGGTGGATTTTAGGAGACCCAGGCCCCTCATGGACCCCGTGATCATCACAGGTGACTGTGTGCAGATGGTGCAGACCTATAAATACCTGGGAGTGCAGCTGGATGATAAATTGGACTGGACTGCCAATACTGATGCTCTGTGCAAGAGAGGACAGAGCCGACTATACTTCCTTAGAAGGCTGGCATCCTTCAACATCTGCAGTAAGATGCTGCAGATGTTCTATTAGACGGTTGTGGCGAGTGCCCTCTTCTACACAGTGGTGTGCTGGGGAGGCAGCATAAAGAAGAAGGACGCCTCACGCCTAGACAAACTGGAGAGGAAGGCAGGCTCTATTGTAGGCATGGAGCTGGACAGTTTGACATCTGTGGCAGAGCGAAGGGCGCTCAGCAGGCTCCTATCAATCATGGAGAATCCACTGCATCCACTAAACAGTGTCATCTCCAGACAGAAGAGCAGCTTCAGCGACAGACTGCTGTCAATGTCCTGCTCCAGTGACAGACTGCGGAGATCGTTCCTCCCCAACACTATGCGACTCTTCAGTTCCACCCGGGGGTGTAAACGTTAACATTATACAAAGTTATTGTCTGTTTTACCTGCATTTTTTATCACTCTTTAATTTAATATTGTTTCCTTACCGGTATGCTACTGCTGGAGTATGTGAATTTCCCCTTGGTATTAATAGATAGATAGATAGATAGATAGATAGATAGATAGATAGATAGATAGATAGATAGATAGATAGATAGATAGATAGATAGATAGATAGATAGATAGATAGATAAAGTATCTATCTATCTATCTATCTATCTATCTATCTATCTATCTATCTATCTATCTATCTATCTACTTAGTATCACAAAAGAGATGACTGAATTACAGCTCTTTATTAAAATTCTTAAACACATTGTTAATTACAGAAGTACATGATTAGCTTCATTTCTCTTGTCTTTGCAAATTACTGATAAATGAACCCACAGAGTCAGCATTCTGTTAGGCTAGCTCATACTGGTTCTGTTATCAGTATCAATATCATACTGGTTCTGATATCAATATGGTGCAAACGTAATAGTGGGGCCGGGTCACAGGTCACAAGTCTTTAAATAAAATTCTTTCTTAGAGTGCTAAAAGCACTCAGTTAGTAAGCTAACAGTTAGCAAGAATAAAATAATGTAATATCATCGATATAACAGGCAAATAGTGAAACTCATATTTAACAGTAAAAATCACCTGTCATACTTTTTTACTATAGTTACAACATGTAATAAAATATGTCATGTAATTTTCTAACCCATGTAATCCAGACCAAGGTCATAGGGTATGGCTGGAGCCTATCATAGCTAGCACAAAGTGCAAGGCAGGAACAAACCCTGGATAAGGCATCAGTCAATTGCAGGGCTTAATAAAATATTTGAAGCTAAATATAAATTTAGCTTTATTTTAGCTTTTATTTTAATATGTTGCAATATTTCGTACCAGACTGCATGGCCAGGAAGCGAGTACTACAAAAAGAAGGATCTCTGCTAGAAGAAGAGCCCATACTGGTGTCTCAAGTGTCCAGTGGTGCTGGGCACATCAAATTAGAAATTCCAGCTCAGGGACTAAGAAATATCTGAAGCAACTATTGAGAGCACTGATGGAATGGTCCCAGATATTTTAGGGGCCATTGACCTGGGAAGTGATTCTGACAGCTACCAAGGAACTAACCTCTGTATGGGGATTAAAGGCTACTCTTTGGAGCAAAAGTTTAAGTGACATGGATGCAGACCAAATGTTTGAAAAGAGATGCAGAGAATTTGAAAGGTCAGTGGTTCAAGAGCACAATATATGTATGAGCCAGCTATTTGGGCACACTGCCTATTAGTAACATATCTGGATCTATGTAGTTAGGTACAGATGGGCAGCTAACAATGAGCTGTGCATGCACAAGCCACACTGGCACTGCACATAAATTATGCTAATACTTAAAAATGCTTGAAGAACACTGCAGATGACACCAAAGAGGAACTGACAACCAAAGATGAAGCAAGGTCACTGTCCTCTAGTGCTTTTCAGAAGACGAGTCCTGCATTACAGGCTGTACATTTAGACTTGTGTAATTATGTGATATCTTTCTTAGTGTATGTTGAAAACTTGCAAGATTATTTTGATGCATGTGAGGACACAACTAAAAGTATGTTTGCAACAGTTTTATAAGTTTACAAAGGAAACACATAGATACACATTTTGATGAGTCCACAACCCCTGAGGCTGTCTTATGAGGAAGAAAGAAGTTATGCATTGGTTTATTATTGGCTGTGATGGATAGTCTACTTACAGAAAATGACAAGGTATAAGTCATATGATGACTTCTATAAGGCTGTTGCCTTCCTCAACAATATTCCTGTCCTCTCTGCACAAGAGCTGTATCTGATCTCCAGAGGAACAACACACTGACCCAGAGTTGCACTTTGTGGAAAAGATCATCCAATTGAAAGTGTTTAAAAACAGCAGTGATACATCATCTGTAAAACAGCTGCTGCATTGTCTGGGGAAAATAAATCTGCAGGCTATCTTTCCAAAGGTGGATGTTTCTTTGAGGCACTAACTAACATTACTTGTCACCAGTGGAAGTAAAGAATAGACTGACATGCACAATGGCATAACACAGGATACATCTTCAGACTGATGTCACTTAAGAGGGGTCACTTGAAGAAACAAAGATGTCACTTGAAGCAAATCAGCTTCAGAAACTGAATTTTACTGATCTGATCAAGAACAGCAAAGAAATCTGGGATACATAACTTCAAAAGGTAAGCATGTACAATGTAAATTACTAAAAGGATACCATTTGGACTCTTCTTTAATGACCTTTATTTTGTATTCCATTGCTGACTTTCAACAGTCAATCAGTTAATGATGGTGTGTATTGTTAAGGCCACATACTGTAGAACTGAGGTTAGGTATACAAGAATGTTGAATGGTGTAATAGGGTACAGCCCGGACACAGACAGGCAGACACATTGCAGTCCATCACCACACGCTTATTCATCTACTCACTATTATTTACAATGTCCAAGTGCACCACCACCAAACACCCCCCACAGTCTCTCCACAATCCCGGCCTCTTCCCTAGCCGTGGCCTCTTCCCTAGCCATTCCTTCACTGCAAACACAGGGCCTCTCTTCGCCCGCCTCCTTCTCCAACCTCGTCCTCCTCCTCACCCGACTCCGGCCTTGATTGTCGGGAGGCGGACCCTTTTATAGGCAGCTGATTGAGGGCCGCACCCGGCCACCTGCCACAATGGTCTTTCTTTCATGGGAAGAAAGCTTTTTCAAGATTGTGCCTCTGTTTTCATTGCTTATCATGGATCTCTCCCCCTCTTCTGCTGTTTCTCAGACACATGCACTCTTTCTCTTTCTTTTGTTTTTCCTTTTACTCTCAGAATAGATGGTTGAAGGATCGCACTTTCTTTGTTTTTAAATTACAATAGCATTCTGTCTTTGCTGAGGGGTCACTGACTGTTCTTGTATTGTACTGAAAATGCAATCAAATATCATTTTAACCTATGATGTTGCTTACTTAGTCTCTCTGTCTCACCCTCTCAGATGCTATATACACTTTAAGGCACATTATTGCATGCTCTCACTCTCTGCTTAGTGACCACTTGCTGTTCTTATGTAGTAGTTTAAGTCTAGCTAACTGCTATGCTATATTCTAATATTATGCACAAGGATTTGTGTGCGTGTGTGTGTGTGTGTGTGTGTGTGTGTGTGTGTGTGTGTGTGTGTGTGTGTGTGTGTGTGTGTGTGTTCATAAGAATTACTTATAAAGTTCACCCAAAACAGTGTGACTGATCTCGGAAGAGCAGCAAGCAGGCAAGCCTTTGTGCTAAACTAAGAGCAAATCTGAGAAGCCCCACTCTCTTACCCATTCTGCTAACAAATATGCCCTCTCTGGACAACGAAATGGACTATTTAAAGCTCCAACATACTACATGAAGGGATGTAAAGGACTGTTGTGCTTTGATTTTTATTGCAACTTGGTTGTTTGATGACATTTCAGACTTGGCAGTGTAACTGGCTCGTGGGTCTTTGTTCCAGAGACAATACAAGGTGCAGAAAGAAATGGGGCAGTGGCGTGTGCATTTATACTAACGATGAGTGGTGCACAAATGTTAGTCTCTAGACACTGTTTTGCTATGGTTGGGTTTATAGCAGTGAAATGTTAGGTTTGACAATTTTATTTGCCGTGTACCTACCGCCTAGCTCTAATGTTAACTAGGCACTATTGGAGTTAAACAAAGCAGTAAACAACCTGCAAACTGCCCACCCCAATGAGGCAAGTTACTTCTACCTAGATTCTACCAACACATGGACTTTGCAACCAGAGGTGATAACTGCTTAGGCCATGTTTATATCAGCATTTAAGACATTTACCAAGCTGCCCCACGACACCCACTTTGGCAATTCTGACTACACCTCCTTGAAAATGATCCCAGCCTAAGTTCTCTGCTGAAACGCACTAAATCAGTACAGAAAGACATCAGGGTGTGACCTAAGGGGGCTGTCCCAGCACTTCAGGACTGTTTTGAGTGGACAGACTGGTCAGTTTTTAGAAAGGCTGCTACTCATGACGTCTGCATTGACATGTTTTGACTGGTTATATTAGCAAATACTTTGAGAATGTTACTGTCTCCAAGAGGGTGACTACAATCAAGAAAGCAAAGTATGCATATGCTCAAAAAATCCAAGGGCACTTTCAGAACATCAGAGAGACATGGAGTATGTGGAGGGGCATTCAGGTCATCACAAATTACAAACTGGTACCTTCTCTGTGTATCAGCGATGCTTCCCTCCCTGACTCTTCAAACGCCTTTGTGCATGGTTTGATGCACTTAACAACAAGCTCTGTCTGCCCACAGTTGCAGTGAGGCAAACTCTATCCAGAGTAACCACACGCAAAGCTTCTGGTCCTGACAACATACCTGGATGGGTGCTCAAGGGGTGTGCAGACCAGCTGGTCAGTGCCCTCACTGATGTGCTTAATGCCTCCCTTAGGACCACCGCAATCATCCTGGTTCCAATTAAATCATTTGTGACCTGCCTGAATGTCTATCACCCTGTGGCACATACATCAGTCATCATGAAGTGCTTTGAGAGACTAGCCATGAGTCACACCAAAGCCACCCTACCCAGCTAACTGGACCCCCTTCAGTTTGCCTACCACCCCAACTGGACTATCGATGATGCCATACCCACTGCACTTTATCTGTCATTGACTGAACTGGACAAGAGAGACTCTCATGTAAAGATGCTGTTCATCGACATTAGCTCAGCATTCAACACTATCATTCCACAGAGACTGTGCACTAAGCTGAGCAGGCTGGGCTTCAACATCCCCCTTGCAAACTGGATTTTAGACTTCCTGACAGAAAGGCCTCAGTCAGTCCACATCAGCACCAACAACTCCAGAACTATCACACTGAGCACAGGAGCACTACAGGGCTGCAAACTTAGCCCTTTGCTTTTTACACTGCTGACACATGACTGCTCAGCACAGTTCAGTTGGAACCAGATCATCGAGTTTGCAGATCATATGATGGTGAAGGGTCTCATTAAGAAAGATGATGTGTCAGCATACATGGAGGAGGTGGTGAGAGTGGGTGCCTGGTATAAATGCAACAATCTCTCTCTCTAAATCTTGAAAAGACAAAGAGAAGACTTCAAGAAATCCAGCACTGCTCACATACCCCCACCATCAACAGCACTGTTGTTGAGAGGGTCAAAAACACCAAGTTCCTGGGAGTCCACATCATAGATGACTCATTATACAGATGACAATAGTTGCAGATGACAATAAAGTAACCTTGACCTTGAATGCTTTTAAATCACTTCATTTTTTTATTTGTCTGCGGCCTCCTGACTCATGAACATTGATGTCAAGTTTTGCAAGACATCAAGCTTTTTAAGGTTCCTTCCACATATTTTTGGCCGTGTGGACCAGAAAAACATTGAGCTGGAAGCTAAATGAAACAGAACTTCCAGTGCACACTGAGCAAGCTCATGACTTAAATTCAACGTTGTGATCCATAACTTCATGGGGTCAGCAGTGCTCACAGACTAATGTCCATGGATGCACTCCAGGTACTCACTTACCATGCAAGCCAGTTGCAGCAGTGACCGGTGCTATTGCTGCTCTTTGTGTGACTGAGTTGATGAGGCTGGGAAAAGTCTCTCCTCACATCCAACAACTTGCCATCACCACAACTGATGCTGCTTCTGCAAGTGACAGCTTTCTGATAGTCATGTAGAGAGGTGGTAGAGGTAGGACTTAACTATCTTTCAGGTAAGAAAAAAATGTAGATGCATTCAATATTGACTGCTGCAACTATGTGATGCCAGACTGAATTCATAAAGTATCATGCGGTGCTGAGGAAAAGGTTTACCTAAGTTGGCCATACTGCAAATTTTCAGGGGAAAAAAGTCTGAATTATTATACGTTTCCCTAATTCAGGGTTTTCATAAGAAATGTAAAGATTTATTTGATAAGGTAGAAGTACATAATAAACAACAATAGTTGCATCATATACAGTGCATCCAGAAAGTATTTACAGCGCATCACTTTTTCCACATTTTGTTATGTTACAGCCTTATTCCAAAATGGATTAAATTCATTTTTTTCCTCAGAATTCTATACCCAACACCCCATAATGACAACGTGAAAAAAAGTTTACTTGAGGTTTTTGCAAATTTATTAAAAATAAAAAAATTGAGAAAGCACATGTATATAAGTATTCACAGCCTTTGCCATGAAGCTCAAAATCGAGCTCAGGTGCATCCTGTTTCCCCTGATCATCCTTGAGATGTTTCTACAGCTTAATTGGAGTCCACCTGTGGTAAATTCACTTGGTTGGACATGATTTGGAAAGGCACACACCTGTCTATATAAGGTCCCACAGTTGACAGTTCATGTCAGAGCACAAACCAGGCATGAAGTGAAAGGAATTGTCTGTAGACCTCTGAGACAGGATTGTCTCGAGGCAGAAATCTGGGGAAGGTTACAGAAAAATTTCTGCTGCTTTGAAGGTCCCAATGAGCACAGTGACCTCCATCATCCGTAAGTGGATGAAGTTCGAAACCACCAGGACCCTTCCTAGAGCTGGCCGGCCATCTAAACTGAGCGATCGGGGGGGAAAGGCCTTAGTCAGGGAGGTGACCAAGAACCCGGTGGTCACTCTGTCAGAGCTCCAGAGGTCCTCTGTGGAGAGAGGAGAACCTTCCAGAAGGACAACCATCTCTGCAGCAATCCACCAATCAGGCCTGTATGGTAGAGTGGCCAGACGGAAGCCACTCCTTAGTAAAAGGCACATGGCAGCCTGCCTGGAATTTGCCAAAAGGCACCTGAAGGACTCTCAGACCATGAGAAAGAAAATTCTCTGGTCTGATGAGACAAAGATTGAACTCACGTTTGGAGGAAACCAGGCCAATACCATCCCTACAGTGAAGCATGGTGGTGGCAGCATCATGCTGTGGGGATGTTTTTCAGTGGCAGGGACTGGGAGACTAGTCAGGATAAAGGGAAAGATGACTGCAGCAATGTACAGAGACATCCTGGATGAAAACCTGCTCCAGAGCGCTCTTGACCTCTGACTGGGGCGACGGTTCATCTTTCAGCAGGACAACGACCCTAAGCACACAGCCAAGATATCAAAGGAGTGGCTTCAGGACAACTCTGTGAATGTCCTTGAGTGGCCCAGCCAGAGCCCAGACTTGAATCTGATTGAACATCTGTGGAGAGATCTTAAAATGGCTGTGCACCGACGCTTCCCATCCAACCTGATGGAGCTTGTGAGGTGCTGCAAAGAGGAATGGGCGAAACTGGCCAAGCTTGTGGCATCATATTCAAAAAGACTTGAGGCTGTAATTGCTGCCAAAGGACAAAGTATTGAGCAAAGGCTGTGAATACTTATGTACATGTGATTTCTCAATTTTTTTATTTTTAATAAATTTGCAAAAACCTCAAGTAAACTTTTTTCACATTGTTATTATGGGGTGTTGTGTGTAGAGTTCTGAGAAAAAAAATGAATTTAATCCATTTTGGAATAAGGCTGTAACATAACAAAATGTGGAAAAAGAGATGTGCTGTGAATACTTTCCGGATGCACTGTATTTGAAATGTTAAAATGTGTGCTTCAATTTAAATGTTTAAATGCTAAATATTCTCAATTGTAACAGAAATTTGTCATTTCTCACCCTCTGATAAAGGTCCATAGAGAGCCAGATGCCTAGTAAGAACTCAAAAAATAACATAATATTTATATTTAATGATAGCCTTATGTTTGCAAATTTGTCCTTTTTAACCTTCTGAAAATGGCTCTTAGAGGTCTGGGACTACCAATAAAGAATCAAATATCGCATTCATGATCAGCAACCTCAAAATTGCCTAAAACGACTTTCCACATGCCTATATTATCAATCCCCATTTTTTCAAAGGTTTGTGAAAAGGAGTAATTTTGACCCCTTGTAACCCATTAGGGGGTGAACCTCTGGAGTTGGTTGATGTGACATGCACAACTGCAAGTCTTTCTGATAATTTTTTGCTGAAGACACCTATTAGTTTACACTTTATCATAAAGGTGTAATTTCCTGTACAAAATATGGTCAAAAATTGTTTAAAATTAGTTTTGTTGGGGGGTATAGATGGCCAAAAATAGGAGGGAACCCTCCCAGATCTCAATATCTAGACATCAAAACTGATCAAACAGTATATCATTTTGTAGGAAGGTGATTTCAAATCGTTCATTAGAAATTCTTATGAACATACGAGGGGAGTCAAGATAAAGTTAGAAAATGGGATTGAACCTTAACAACCTTGCCGAGGGGTACTACAGTCACTTGTGCAAGTCACTGTGATTTGTTGGAGACCAATGTAAAGCCTGCTATTCGATCCACGCGGTGGGTACGGCTGTCTCAAGGAGTCCTTTTGCTGCAAGACAATGACACACTGCTAAGAACACCAAGGCTTGTCTGGAGAAACTGAAGTTTGAGGTATTGCTACATCCTCCCTATTCGCCAGATTTAGCACTGTGTGATTTGCACTTTTTTGGACCACTAAAAAAACATCTGGGTGGTCGTCGATTCAAGACAGATGATGATGTGAAGAAAGTGGCGCACGAGTGGTTGCGAGGACAAGACAAAATCTTTTGTTCTGCTGGAATCCAGGCAGGTGGCCCAAGTGCATTGAGAAGGGTGGAGACTACATTGAGAAATTACATTATTAGTTTTGTTAAGGTTTGTTCCAGTTTCTAATAAATCCCATTTTCAAACTTTAGCTTGACTCCCCCTCATAATTTGGCAAATACAGTCTCTGGCAATCCCAGCAAATTCTCTGCTAAAACACTTAGACAAATTTCATAGATCAACATAATTGCAAATTAAGATTAAAGAATGCATGGTTATTATGAGATGGTTTGTAAGAATGCATTAGTTGCACCTTGAAGTTTCCCAGATCTGATCTTATGGACAGAAGTAACTAACTCATGGCCAACCTTTTTTAGACTAAGGTATTGCAAATAACTCTAGGTTTCACCATAACAGAACACTTTGGAATAAGTCTAAGAAATCGTGTAAAAGTGATTTCAGGGCAGGTATTAAACCACAAAACAGTTGAGGTTAACTGAAAGAAACACATGATTTTTCTTTAGATGTGAAATTTTCATGAATTTTTCTTTAATTAATTAATGTGTCATTAGTGCATCATAGCATGAACCAGCTGATTCCATGGTTAACTGTCTTGTGGAATAAAAATTGTACAAATTCAACTCATCAACTCAAACAGAATGTGAACATTTGTCTGTGCATTAAAATGACTTTGAAATATTTTTTTAATTTTAAAAACAAAAGCATTGGCTTTTTTTCACAGTGAATTGGACTATTCTGTTGAATTGCTCCCAGATGTATTTTCATGTCTCACCCAGACACAAAAGTGATAAAATTATTATTTAGTAAGGTTTTGTTTTTTTGCCTCTATACATGACTTGTTGCTGCTGGATTTGTTTTTCTTATAATCTGTATACTGAATAAAAAGACAGGAAACAATGAACAAGTGGAAAACAGCTTTTAACAAAGTTATCAGGCATTGTGATTGTCATGTGCACAATATTTTTGTTAATAATACATTATTTAGCTAGATGATAACAACAGTAAACCTTTTTTTTTGGTTGTTGCTTTTAATTTTCAATATGCATTGTTACTTGGGTTTTGACTAAGGAATGCATTTTTTAATATTTAGTTTTTATTTTATGATTTTTAACAATGCTAAAAAGAAGTCACACACAACCTATGATGCCATTTTGTTTTTTCTATGGGAGCGACCATTTTAGAACCTGTTGCTAAGGCGCTGGTTCTGGTTGCTAGGTCAAACCAGAAAGTTGAATCATGTGATTTCACTTCTGCTACACTATTTAAGTTGCCGTTGCACTAACCTATTTGTCCAAGACTATGGATTCATCCCAAACACCTGTCATTCTTTTCTTTTTTGCTTTTGAAAGTCCAGTTAATGAATTGCAGTTCCATTTTTGACTATAGTTTAAGACTAATGTTTTGGCTTTGGTTATGTCTTATTTCACTGGTTCTTGTCTTGCTGCCCCGATTATTATCACATGTACTTGTACCAACTATAGCATTGCTTCATAAACTATGGGTCGCAGCACGTGTTTGGTTGTGTGATGTTTGAACTGAAGTCATGCTGAGTCATGAATCACAAAAGTATTGAATGGGAAAGGGTTGTGAACAGTTTGCAGAATGCCTTGTAATGGGTCACCACAGGCAATGGGAAATACCCCCTAGGTGTTGTGACTGGAGAGTCCCAAAAGCACAAAAGCTCCAACAATTCCCCTCTGGGGAAATACCATCAAACCCTGACTTGATACAAGAAAGGGCCAGAAAAATCTTTATAAAAATAAAAAGGTTTACTTCATCAAATAGACTCTGTTCAGTACATGAACCTCTGAAGAACCCAAAGGAATTGCCTGAAAAGGCAAGGCAGTCACAGCAAATAAAGTCCCAAATCAGAATCCAAAGATATAGTTGAAAAACAGAGCACAGATTCAAAAAAATCCAGAAAACACAAAAGGCAATAGCACAACCACACTTAACATAAGACACTCAACTCCCTAGCACATTTGAAATGAACTGCCAGGAACTATGGAAGGTCCTCCCATAAATAAGGTGGAGGGCCATTGCTGGTGGTGATTGGCAGGTGGCCCCACCCTTTGGGTACCACCCATAAAACACATGGGACGTAACATAGGCTAAGTAAACACACAAAAAAAAGAACAAAATAATAAAAGAAATATTAATACAAATAAATGGCATGAAATTAGTCAATACAAACAAGAAGCACAACTGTGAACCCCAACCAGGGGAGAAATGCTGGCTGAAATATGTCACCAGGACAATGATCAGTGGTGATTCTCCAAAGGAGAAGGGATGAAGATTGGCAACAATTTCACAAAGCTGATGAATCCCCTGGAAGACGCTCCGTGGCGATTGTGGGTCATGAAGACGCAAAAAAGGGCAAAATCTGGTTGTGAGAAAAAAGGTTTAGGAATCACTGGACTAGAAGAATAGTCAGAATATTTTTTTAATGAAAGGACTGATAGATAGATAGATAGATAGATAGATAGATAGATAGATAGATAGATAGATAGATAGATAGATAGATAGATAGATAGATAGATAGATAGATAGATAGATAGATAGATAGATAGATAGATAGATAGATACTTTATTAATCCCAAGGGGAAATTCACAAATATTTGGGAAATAATCACTGCTATGAAGGCAAAGCAAGGTTGATACCGGAAGACCAAAGATGACCAATCATCAAAACAAAACACTAAAGGCAAGAATAGTAGACAAGATAGAAGTAGGGGTCAATTACAAAGTCAGAATGTTACTGTATATGCTAAGTTTTCATCAATTCTCAGATAGCATAGAAAGTCCCTTGGCAAGCAAAATGGCACTGAAACTATCACTAAAAATGATTAACTTGTATGTAAAGTAATATAATCACAAAACAAACAGCATAATTGTATTCTATGGGTTTAGAAACCCTCAAAATGTGATTGCTTTGATTTTTATCTAAAAATAAAAAACTACAGTATTGGAGTTTGTGGTATAGCGGATCCACAGCTCCTGTTCTAAGACCAGTTTTAAAATAATCACCGCACTCACGGCTTAGCGAAGGGGCATGGTGGTGTGTGGCCGAAGCGGTTCCTGAGGAGTTTGTGATGTGGGCGTTGCTCACCTAAGTGCACAGGTAAGAAACGGTCCACATCTGTAATTGTTCCCAGGAGCTGCTGATTGCCGCGACTACCAAGTTCCCCTTCATAAATAGAAGTGCGAGTAGGCTACAGAAAAAAAAAGACAGACTGAAAGAAACGGAGGTTGCAGGAGAAGGCAGGAAGCAGTGGAGTGAGAGAGAAAGCCAGTGCAGGAGAGCGAGCGAGTGCAGGCTCGCGTGCAGCTAAGCAGGTAGCCTGGGTGTTGAGCCAACACCCAGGAGTAGTCGTAGTGGTCACTCCCACTGAGTTTATAGTGAAGAGCGTGAGTGACTGGAAGGCGGATGACTCTCCGCGTAAGGCCACGGAAGGCAGTGGGAGTCGGGACTTGGGGTGTGTATTCCCCAGCGTGGGCGCCCTGGTCGCTGTGGAACCCAAGTCGCTATCTGGAGGAGCCTGCCGGAGCCAGGGGACGGTGAGGCAATCCAATCAGCTGAAGCAGGCAGAGAGAAGGTCAGTTGCATGTAGGGCGACTCCCCTGTTGAGATGCCCAGACGGGAGAAGCAGGGGAGCCACCAGAGGAAAGGAGACACCGGGCTTGTTTTGTTTTTAAAGACTTCTTTCTGCATTATTTTAACCTCGTTGTTTTAAAGATTTTTTCTAACGGATTTTAACCTCCACATTTGTTTTTCACTTGCTTTTAATGGGTTATTTATTTAATGAAGACTGTTTGGAAGACACTGCACTTTATTTATTTGAACACTGTTTCTTGTTGATTGTAGTTTTAAATAAAAGCACTTTCCACTTTTTATACCATCACCTTGCTCCATTGTTGTGCCTCACTGCGAGCTCATCTGTAACATTACCGACGGTGCAGGGTTCAAGGGCTCTCAGACAGAAGATGGGAGCATGGATTCTTCCCTTCCTGGTTACAACTTTTGCCTTGCCATTTTCACTGTGATACATCTTCCAGTTCCAATTTCCAGTTTTACTAATGGTGCAGTCATCACAAATGTATTTTGAATCATTTGGATTCATAGTATTCAAAACAAGTGATGCTAAATCATAGTCCTGTAAGCTAGGTTGAAAACACTGACATGGGATTAAAGACTTCTTTAGGATTATATGTGGGGACAAGCTGACAAAAAAAAGGTAATCATTTTGATATACGGGATGAAGGATCAACTGTTTCAGGAACACTTTGAGTTGCAAACACTCTCTAAAATAGGAAGCGACTTACAGAGGAAATCCTAGCTGAATAGGAAGCCCAATTACTAAACCCATGTCACCAAACCTACCAAGTATGATGTAAAGTAAGACTGTGATTTTCTTACAATCATTGAGAGAATAAAGGTTGGTTTCTTATGCACAGGGTGCTGGTCTTGTCTTCTTGTTTTAACACATATATAAACCTATCTTTTGAGAGAAAATGAGGAAATGTACCTACTTTGCATGTCATAATGCATTTTATATTACACATTAAGTTACACAGTATTTTTGACATCCCCTCCATCACTGGATGGTTCTGTCAGCTTTCAACTTAGGGGCTGATCACATACTTGAGGACACCAGTGGAAATTAAGGGGAAGTTCATTTAGGACTAAAGCTAGGGAATACTTATTTACGCAAAGAATAGTTGGAATCTGGAACAAACTACAGAGACATGCACAGTAAGTCCAATTTTTTCAAAAGTCCAGCAAAGTTAGCCTAAGCACCCGACAAACACAATGCAACCCCCCAACCTTCAACACCTATAGAAAACATGTACATCTACAGCTATTTGTACATACGAAAGTGCTTGATAGATAGATATGAAAGGCACTAAAAGATGGATAGAAAGATAGATAGATTTCTAGTGCATTTTAACAATAAACAACCTCTCTGTCTTCAACTCTTATCAAAAACATGTTATTTGTACGGTACGTACAGCTTTTAATAGTTAATATTTTTAATGTGAGATTTTTGAGGTCCTGACAACCCCTCAACTGTGCTGTATGCCGAAACTCTGTTAATGCAGACAGGGATTTCTTGTCCACCGCCAGTGCCATTGAAAGTTTGGTGGCTCACCGTGTAACATGTCTGTTTCCCGCTGGTTGATGCAGGGAAGGGAACACTTAAAACCGACCACTGACTTGTGTTCATTTGCTGTTTTCTCATTTGTGCATGAAATTTGTCTACTCTTTCAATCTGAGAAGGGAGCGACTGCAAGATGATGACAGCGTCACTGTGTACATGCTGGGGTTTCTGAGAGTGCTGAAGAGACAGCTCCCATTTGGGTAACTCTCAGATGATAATAAAACTAATCTTGTCTTAGAAATCTGGACTCACCTTTTTCTATCTTGTGCAAGTTTGTGACCCACATATTATTTATGTACAGTATTTTTGTATTGATTTCAACTGCATTTTAACAACAAACAACCAAGATCTTTTTTTTCCCCATGTTTTCAGTCAGCTGATCTCTGTAGACTCGCTTACAGCTAGTGAGCTGGCAATATGAAGCAAAGATATGTTACATGATCTTTTCCTTCTTCTTTAGAATCAACCCGATGGTTGAAAGGTTGGCGTTATACAAAATGAGTGACGTCGACCGTCTTTTCGCCATGCTCTTCTCTCTCAATTATTTTTACTTTTGTTTCTATATATATACCTATTTCCATATATTCGGTCTCTATTCGTTGTTACGTTATTTCACCAAGTAATAATTTCCATTTGTTAACACTAATGTGATCTTTACTATCATTTTTTTGATACTTTCGAATTTTACTACTTTCATAATCTGTAACTTGCTCTGCATGTGTATCGCGCCAACATTTTTTTGAGCCTTTCGAATTCTGCTGCTTTCAAAATCTCTAATCTGCTCTGCATGTGTTTCGCCCAAACATTTTTGAATCTCTTTACAATGTTCTACTTTGTCTTCTACTCTTTGTCTTTTATTTCTGACCTCACTTGGACCTGCTAGGTTTTATATTCCACCTGGTCCAGGATGATTATTACTTTCCCTTATTTCACCGAGTAATAATTTCCATTTGTTAGCACTAATGTGATCTTTACTATCTTTTTTTTGATACTTTCGAATTTTACTACTTTCATATCTTTAACTTGCTCTGCATATGTATCGCGCCATTTTTTTTGAGACTTTCAAATTCCACTGCTTTCATAATCTCTAATCTGCTCTGCATGTGTATCGCTCCAACGTTTTTAATGTCTTTATGAAGTTCTACTTTGTCTTTTACTCTTTGTCTTTTATTTCTGACCATGATTGGACCTGCAAGGTTTTCAATTCCACTTGGTCTGGGCTGGTTATTACTTTCTTTATTTTCAGAATTTGCACATAGATTGTTCTTTTTTGCATTCTTTTCCCTCTAATGCTTTTGTGTCTCTTTTCGACGAGCTGCTCTTTCTTCTTCACTTAGTCATTGATGTGTCATCTAGAACTTATAAAATTATTGTCTTGATAAAATTTATAAGAGCTGAGAACACAGGAAGTGTGTTTGCCAAAAGCATTCACATGAATGAGAGGTTAGATGACCATGGTCTTGTTTGAAAATGGTTGTAAGTCACCGTCTAGCTGGACTTGCTTCCAAAGTTTGTAAGTATGACGTGACTTGAAAGAATCTCATGTTAAAAGTCTCCATCTCACAGTACTTCATTCCAAAAAGTCATGTCTCATCCCAAGATTTTTTTATTATAACAGAGAGATAAGAATTTTTTAAATATTAATTTTGTCCACTGAGACATTACATGTATGGATATTAATTTTCATTACAACAATCTAGATGAGAACAGGCCGTTCAGCCCAACATAGGTAGCCCTATACAATTAATTCTTCCAAAATAACATCAAGTTGAGTTTTGAAAATCCCTAATATCCTACTGTCTACCACACTACTTGGTAGCTTATTCCACATGTCTGTAGTCCTCTGGGTGAAGAAAAACTTCCTAATGTTTGTGCGAATTTAGCCTATGTTTAGCCTATTCACTCTTCTCTGGACTTTTTCTAGGAGTACTGTCTTTTTTTGCATCTTGAAGAGAAAAACAGTACACAGTACTCCAGATGAGGTCTAACCAGTGTGTTATAAAGCTTGAACATAACCTTCTTTGACTAGTACTCTACACATCATGCTATATAGCTTAACATTCTGTTATCCTTCTGAATGGCTTCTGAACACTATCTGGAAATTGATAGTGATGGGTACATGACGACTCCTAAATCCTTCTCCTAAGGTGTACATTCAATTTTCAGACCACCTATTTTGTATTTAAAACCTAACATTTCTACTTCTCACATGTAGTACTTTACAATTACTTACATTGAATTTCATCTGCCACAAATTGGCTGAAGCGTGTAGGCTGCCAAAGACCCTCTCTGTAGTGATCTAATAGATTCTAGATAAACTGCCAATCCACCTAACTTGGTATCATCTGCAAAATTAACCAACTTATTTATATTCTATCCAGAACATTTATGTATATTAAAACTGACCCTTGTGGGACACCTCTCTTCAGTTCCTTTCACTTTATCTTCTGCTTTCTGTATCTCAACCAGTTCTGCACCCATCTATAGATCACACCATGCACTCCCACTGCTTTTATTTTCATGCCCAACCTCTCAAGTGGCACCCTATGAAATGTTTTCTGAAAGTCATGATTTATCAAATTATTATTTAATTACTACAACAATTCTTGAATATTTCTATTAACTCCATTTTGTCTATTATCACTCCTTTACATAGATATTTACAATATTTGTCAGACCAAAACAAATGGACCTGATGGCACTTATCGGCCCAAATTTGCTGGTAATGAACCTCCTGAGCCATTGTGCAGGCTCAATTGGCACCTACTGACCCATTCTTATGAAACCGACAAACACAGATAAAGTCCATTCCAAAAGATTGGTATTTTCATTTATATATTCATGAAGCCAATATAACTGACAGTGAATAAAGCAGATGTTTAACAGAAAACATGAAGCATTCTTTCTGTCAAGATTGTAGTTTCATATTTGGCAGCAGAAAGGTCTCCCTGAATATTACACTGGGCTCATACAGTCTGTCACTGAGGCATCCCAGTGCACACAGGAAGAAAGCTTTACACATGAAGGAGCATCATGGCCACCTGCCAGGATGTTGCCCTTCTGTCAAACAGTAGTTCTAATCTAGCAAACAGAAGCCATTATCAGCAAACAGCAGTGACAGCTAACATAACTGTGCTTCTGTTCTGAGGAATGTGAATGATTGGAATTTCAAAATAGGACCCTTTTCAGGATCATTATGAGATATATTTAAATCTACTGAAAATATTACATTTTAAAGCTCTTTTAAAAAGCTTCTGCTTTTAAAATATTGAAATATACACAGTACATATAGTAATATTTATTTAATAACACATACAGTGTTTTCTCACTATAGGACTGTGCGTTGGCTGGGAAAAATAGAATCAGGTAAACATAACGTTTATATTCACAAATTAAACAAAAAAGAGAAAAATTAATATATTGCTTTGAAAATGTTTGACATACACACACATAGTAGAAGAATTACTGTGTTAAGTGCAACTCAAGTAATGTCTGTTAGAATTATATTCTGTGATAATGCATAACATTATAATACTGTATGCTGACTATTAATAACAGCAATAAAAAAAACATTGTCAGTACTACTTAATCCATTTTAGAGTTACCAGCCCACCTCGATGGCTTTGTGGGCAAGGCAGGAAATAGTGCTGGAGAGCATATTCTGCACATGCACAGAGCCAGTACAGGTCCAGTTTACGTACTGTGGTGGATTGCCGGCTTTCGATTCCGGCTCTCAACCCCAGGCCGCCAGGAGGAGCTCTCCCAACAGTGTGAACGTTCCCCGAGTTCCAGCAGGGCCTCATGGACTATGTAGTTTTTATACGCAGCCCTGCTGGATACCTTGGGGGCCACCAGGTGTCGCTGTAAGGGGGCTTGTAGGCTCGCATGTGCCCTATAACCCGGGAGTACGTCAAGGTCACGTGACGGGAAGAAACAATGTGCTCCCGGGGTGAAGAAGGACTTTTTCTCTGACCCGGAGGTGATAAGAAATCACATGGACTGTAAGATGGGAAACACTTCCGGGTCAGGGAATATAAAAGGACGATGGGAAATCCCAGACGTTGAGCTGAGCTGGGTGGAAGGGTGGCAACGCATCTGGGAGTGCAGGATTGAGTTTATTGTTATTTGATTATTGATTTATTATTGAGTATTGTGGAGAGGAGGGTGCTTTGTGCACAATTATTATTATTATTATTAATAAACCATTATTTGGACTTTTATCTGGTGTCTGACGTCTAGTCTGAGGGTTCAAGAGGTCACGGAGACCTTAAACTGTCACAGTACCTAGATTAAGCTAATCAGCACCTCTGAGCAGCTGGAGGAAAGCCCTTACAGACACTGGGAGAAATTGTAAATTCCACACACAACAACTGGACATGAGATTTAAATCCTAAACAATGACATGCAGCAAAACTAATCATTGTATGATCGTGCCTTCACACAAAGGCAATACTAAATAGCAAAAATTAAGTATTACTTTGAAAATATGTTACGTTTATCTAAAGTAAGAATGGAAAATCCTTTACTACTATATATGTTCTTGAAAATATACAATGTAAACCTTAACCAGTGTGTCAAACCCACTTTACCAATTTGGGGTCATGGAAAAACTTAGGCCTGTCCTGTCAACATAAAGTGCAAGGCAGGAACTAACCCTGGACCTAGTCTAATGCAGTGAAAAGTACCCAATAGAGTCTGGCTGCAGACCTCCAGCAGCAGACCCCTTTGTGGCTGGCTACTCCAACCACAGGACCCTCTGATGTCATTCAGGGGCCTGTGGATGGAGGTATGAAGTTGAGAGCCATAGGCCCCTGAATGATGTTGCCAGCCGTAGAGAGGGTGTGCTGAATGCAGACAGACATGATATAAAGAAAATGTTAATATTTTGTAGCAGCATTTGCCAATCATTTCATAAGCTTGTGTTACAAAAATATTAAGTTGTCATAATTAACATTGCAAGTTTTAAACTGTATCATTGTGTGACAGAAATATTAAAGTACAGTGACTCAATGATAAGCTTCGCTTGAAATTCAACAAATGAAATTAAATGGTGATGTAAGTGATCATATTATAACATTAATAGTATTATTAATGTATTATTAGTACTGTATTTCAATACCTATTAAATTTGTGATGTATGTATTATACTAAGGTTAGATTAGATTACTTAAAATAAGATTAGCTATGGGTAGGTTATGTCAGGTCAGGTATATACTTGATACGTCATCATGATGAAAGTGACACGAAGGTACATCCCTGCATGCTGCTGGCACACATTAGGTTTCTGCGACACATTGCACAAGGAATGCAGATATGGTGCCTTGTATCCAAGTTCAGTGCAATGAAAATGACTTCAGACACAGAGGTGCATCCTTTAATGTACGTCAACGCGCTTAATGATTAAATCGACTAAAACCCACCGTTTAGGAACTGTAATGGCTTTCTAAGATTTTTCTTTCTAGTCATTATCCCCTTTATTTTCTTTCTTTTTACAAATACCCTTCAAACTTGCCAGGTCATTACAACAAATTGTGTTCTGGTTTATGCAAATCATAGATTGAGGGCCTCAGAATTGTGTCTGTTGTCTACTGTTTTTGCAATTCACTGCCATCAGAGCCAATTCAAATTAGCTTTTTTGAGTTATCTGAAGAGACTCTGTTGCCGTGTCCATTAATTTTTGCAATTTACAAATGAATGCATTCAGATATTTGTTCCTAAGACAATAACATGTCCACACACACAAAAGCGAGAAAGAAATCTGCCTGCACTGCATGTGGCCAATCACAGCTCTGTTTAGTTCTTTGTATTCTTTCATCTTCTCATTAATCCTTCCTGAAGCCAGCAGGTTGCTATCAGTCTGTGTTAAAGAGTTAGGGAGTGAACCTGTTACAGTGTACTTCTCACACTGTGTGATGACATGAAGGTTTGATCAGCACATTGAAATATAAAGTGGTCTTGTAAATAATGACCAAGCTCCCACCGCGTTTAGAGGCACAGCACTTTTTGATGTAACTAAAACTGGCAGTGGGTGCTAGACTTAAAGCTATGTAATAACTTGCTTTAAGTCAGATCTCTTTTAATAAAAAACAGTCCATCACTTGAAACAGTACAGGAGATAAAAAAGGAAGTTCATTCAATACATAATACCTGCTGTCTGCTAAGAGATTTTGAAAATGGCACAATAAATGGAGCTTGAATCACGCTTTAGATAATGGGCAAGGGAAAGTGTCACAAAGTCATTCATGAAGATTGACTGGATGTGTACTAAGCAGTATTTTTTGCACATAATAAGAAAACATACCTGATGATCTTATAAAGTTGGATTTAAAGTTTAACCTGCTTTGCTGCTTTTAAAAGGTTTTTACATGATGAGTAAATTAAAGGTAATTTTACATAAACAAGAAAGGGTCTAAAGTTAATATTTTCATTACCCTAAATTAATTAATCATGCATATAGAGAAAAGTCAAGCAAAATGACACCTTTTATTGGCTAACTAAAAAGATTACAATATGCAAGCTTTCGAGGCAACTCAGGCCCCTTCTTCAGGCAAGATGTAATACAGAAACTGGAGTTCCCTGTGTTTATATACACACTCTAGGACAAGAAACAACATTGGTAAATCTTTAAATGAGAAATTTTAAATGTAAAAAATTAATAGATTCCTTCAGGCTAGGGTTCATTTAACAAGAGACAAGAACAATGTATGGTCAAGATCTTTGGATAAGATAACTGTCCAACAAAGTTTTTTGAAGTTTCTGATGAGTTTTTCAAAACAATATGGGTCTGTAGAAGAAAACTGTTTATATCAATTACTAGGGGACTTTGCCCCCTGCTCAATTCGCTTGCAAACCCCTGGGCCTGCGCTATACGCTAGCCTCTTTGCAGTTCTGCCACTTGCGTATGGGGATGCAGATGTACAATTTAAACAGATTGTTATTTTCATGGGAATTGTTACTTATGCATAATACAGTAGAACTAACTATTTTACATTACAGCGAGTAATTAACCATATTTAAAAATAGTAAAACATATTTATTTGAAAGTAAATTATGTTTCATGTTGCGTTAGAGTTATTTTGTTGTGTAATATGATTTTGTTATGTTTGGCTTTGAAATTAACACACAAATACTTTTCAAACTTTTACTGTAAAACTTCAGTAAAAACTATTTTTTGAATAAAATTTTCGGCAATATCGCATTGAATTTTGATTCTGTGTTTGATCTTTCATCGTGACAATGCAATGTATAACTGTCCGTGATTGAATTTCATTTCTTTCTCTCTATTAAATAAAATGACTTTTTCGAATTCTAATGTTATCCGCAGAAGATGTACTACATTAACTTTCTCGGATACATCTTATTTCTGCAGTAAATAGTTATAGATATTCTTCATGATATTGTAAGTTGATGTTTTCATCTTCCGCACAGTCACCACCAACTGTTTCAGCATAGTCTATTGATACGCATTTAACTAATTTGCCGTGTAACCGATCGACATTTTTGGTGTTAATTCTTTGATTTCATTGTTTCTCTGTGCTAGGATTGCCCGTGTGCTCATTTTTTCTGTTGATAACCCTTCGGGATGAAATTTTTCAATAAGATTTGGACAAAATACATCTTCTTTAATTGGGAACTTAAAGTGAGGAAAACATTAAAATTTATAAGAGCTGAAAGAGCAGGAACTGTGTCTGTCAAAAGCATTCACACAAATGAGAGGTGAGAGTACCGTGTGTGTGGCTGAATTTGGTTGAGAGGAAGGTGTGACTTTAAAAAATCTCCTGGCCAAAGTCTCGTCTTTGAAAAAAGTCTTGTCTCGTTCCAGGATTTTTTTTATATAATAGAGATATATTTTATCCTTAGGGTGGTGCAGTGACAGAGCAGTTAGCATCCTGGATTTGAATTGGATTTGAATCCTGCACTTGATTGTTGTCTGCATGGAATTTGCACATTCTCCCCATTTCTTTGTGGGTTTTCTTTCCGCATTCCCAATGACATTCTTGTTAATTGGTGAATCTAAATTGGCCCTGTGTGTGTGAATGGGCCCTGATGGACTGGCGGTCTGACTGAGGTCGTTTCCACCATGCGCGGAGTGTAGTCAGGATAGGTTCCAGCTCCCCACAGCCCTACATTGGATTAAGTGGTTGAAAATGTATGTACACCTATTTGTAACATTTGGCATATTGTTGTTTTCTTGAATGCATCATTTTAGCCTCACTTTTTTAAAAAGCAGATACTGTATAATGTTTATTTTATTGACTTTGGATTGAAAAGTTTTATTCAGTGTTGAGTCCACTGTACGATCGGTGCCAGAGCTTGGTCCGCATTGCCGGCAGTAAGTCGAAAACCATTTCCAGCGAGAGTTGGACTCCGCCAGGGCTGCCCTTTGTCACCGATTCTGTTCATAACTTTTATGGACAGAATTTCTAGGCACAGACAGGGCATTGAGGGGGTCCGGTTTGGTGGACTCAGGATTGGGTCACTGCTTTTTGCAGATGATGTTGTCCTGTTTGCTTCATCAGGCTGTGATCTTCAGCTCTCTCTGGATCGGTTCACAGCCGAGCATGAAGCGGTTGGGATGGGAATCAGCACCTCCAAATCTGAGACCATGGTCCTCAGCTGTAAAAGGGTGGAGTGCCGTCTCAGGGTTGGTAGCGAGATCCTGCCCCAAGTGGAGGAGTTCAAGTATCTCGGGATCTTGTTCACGAGTGAGGGAAGAAAGGAGCATGAGATCGACAGGTGGATCGGTGCGGCATCCATAGTAATGCGGGCTCTGCATCGGTCTGTCGTGGTGAAAAAGGAGCTGAGCCGCAAGGCGAAGCTCTCAATTTACCCGTCGATCTATGTTCCTACCCTCACCTATGGTCATGAGCTATGGGTAGTGACCGAAAGAACGAGATCGCGAATACAAGTGGCTGAAATGAGTTTCCTCCGCGTGTGTCTGGGCTTTCCCTTAAAGATAGGGTGAGAAGCTCAGTCATCCGGGAGGGGCTCAGAGTAGAGCCGCTGTTCCTCCACATCGAGAGGAGTAAGATGAGGTGGCTCAGGCATCTGATCAGGATGCCTCCTGGACGCCTCCCTGGTGAGGTGTTCCGGGCATGTCTAACTGGGAGGAGGCCCCGGGGAAGACCCAGGACATGCCGGAGGGACTATGTCTCTCGGCTGGCTTGGGAACGCCTTGGGATTCTCCCGGAAGAGCTAGAAGAAGTGACCGGGGAGAGGGAAGTCTGGGCATCTCTGCTCAAGCTGCTGCCCCCACGACCCGACCTTGGATAAGCAGAAGAGGATGGATGGATGGATGGAGTCCACTAGTTTGTTATTAACTACTGGTATGATCTTTTATAATTTCACTCAAACTGTCAATATGAATAATGAAGCCCAATGGGTACAAATATTATTACTACATGAAAATTAAACTCTATGAAAACCTAAATCAATAAATAACATACAGTGGAGGCAATTCATAAAGCAAGCCAAATATGCTGTGACATCAAGCAGCCCCTTTAGTCACTTTGAGGAGGATATGCATCCAAGAACATAACTGATACTGTATTTTTTTTACATATTATATTTTGCTGAATACATTTCTCATTTCTCATCTCATTAGTTGTGTTGTTTTCAGTTTGATTCCTCAACTTTAATGTCATTCTGGAAACAGGATAAGGCAAAACAGTAAATGCAATTATCTTTAGTACTGTTCTCCTTTAGAGCTAATATCCATAATGCAATCTATAAACTGAAGTAACTGACCCTTTATTATGTGTAATATTCGTCACTTTCTCAGTCAACATATAAAATGACAACTGAGGTGAAAAACAAATTTCTTAAGTTATCTATCCATCATTTTTTAAAAATCTACACCCTCTTTTTCCAGAGCAGGGTTATGTGGAAGTCAGAGCCCATTCCTACAAGGCAGGAACAGTCCCTGTACAGGGTGCCATACATACATACACAAATACACACCAGGGCCAATTTAGCAATACTAATCTACCTAACCTGCATATCTTTAGACTGGAATAAATAGAGCCATTAAACAGTTAACACCAGGAATGAAATCAACGACAGGATCATCTGCTCCCTTTGATTCCCTCAGTGTTCTTGCACACTCATTTTCTTTTCTCATTTGAGAGGTATACTCTGCAGGACCACGTTCTGGTTTTCATCCTAGCCACTAATGTCAGCACCCATTGGAACTCTTATAGCCTGACTCCACCATCCTGCCGCCTCATTCAGCATCTGCTGGTCCTTGAACCCATGATCATTCCTGCTCCTTAGGCCAGCAGCCATTCCTCTTAGTTCCCGCAGGGCATCCTGACCATTTCACCTCCTTTCCTTAGCAACTGATCAAATGACTGATCCTGCTCATGCACTCTTTCTCTTTTTACTGCTTTATCATCAGTCTTGTTTTTCCTTCCTCCAGCTCTGACCTACTCAGACCTTTTTTATAGCCTACAAGTACAAGTGCACTAAACAATCCACAAAGCCTCAATGAGGGATATCTGAGCCGACTGAGATTGTGCACATAACAAGCAATTAGCTAATTTTGCCTCCATTAAGCTCCCCACGGCCACACGGCTTTCTTCCTGCACACCTATACTCTGGATTGGATTTATGGCTTTTTGATCCCTGCTTTTGAATAATGGTCTGTGTTTTCTGTATTTGGATTTGATCACAATAGGTTTTTGTCTTTCATGCTAAACCTATTTTGTTTTTTTAATTCTTTAAATAAATTCTTTAATACATTATTAAAAATATGTGAATACTGTGTTTTGTTGACCTCTGAGTTTGTTATTGTTTTCTCTCTCCTCATTTTTAGATACCGTGGCCAAATAATTTTTTTTAACTTTAAGAGTTTCAGCTCATTTTGAGCCTATGTAGGCTGGAGAAGCCTGTCTATAGCCTGAGGCTCAGTGCTGCCTGAGATAAGTCCTGTCTTGAGTCTACGCACTAAGGACATGTGTGCATGTATCCCATAGTTAACTGGCATTCTTTTCAAGTCTGATTTTTACACAAATTGTTGTCAAGATTGGCTTAAGTTCCCCATAACAATGTACTGAATAACTTGTGTCAGAAATGGATTGACAATTTACAAAGGATTACCATGCTGTATGCCTTAAGGACTTGAATGATAGCTTTAATTTGAAATTAATAACAGACAATCTCTGCTATTCTAATGCAGAAATATACACATGTGCACAAAAAAGCAGATATGTTGTTTTTCAACCTGTTCAATTCACTTCTTGGCTGCAGTGAGATACAGTCAATCCTGGATGCAAGGCAGGAAATAACCTCGGACAGGGTATCCTATCCTAACCTGGACACTGTTGGGATGTGGGAGGAATGACAGACTAGCTGAAACAAAACCCATGCAGAGACTGTGAATACTCTACACAAACACTGGTTAGCCTGCAAATCAAACTGAGGATCTGGAGCTTTGAGGTAGCAGAGCTAAACGCTGTCTCACCTTGCCACCCACATATAATGAAACATTTTCATAAATGCTGGTTACTATTTCAAAAACACATGTACAACATTCAAACTGAAATTCGATCTTTTGAAACCAACAAGACACAGTTTTTTTGTTTGGAAAAAATAAAAAGTAATATTCTAGCTGTAAATAGTTGTTCACTACATATTTAAAGTTTATTAATAGATAATAATTTACAACTCAATGTTCAACTGCAGTAAATAAAACAAAAAAAATAGTTAATAAATTAGTAAATACATTCTTAGTAATTTGATTTTTTTTATTTTTCAAGGAATAGGAGAACAACAGTTTCATTACTGTTGCTGTTTCATACTGTATTTAAAATATATTTTAATTTCTGACTGTAAGTTGCAAATGTAAAGTGCTATCTGCCAAAAGGATCCAGAGGCATAAAGGTAATATCCAATTTTCCTAGTAACCCTTGCTAATTATTTTTCTTGCTGGTCAGACATGCAAGTAAGAATTTCACCACACACCCCACTAAATTCACTTCACCTCAAATTTGGTAAAATTGCAGAAAAGTTCAGGAACTTTCCCAAACTTGATGAAATACATTGAAGTCAATGGGGAAGAAAAACAGAGCTAACTTTAAGTGGAATATAATGGTGAAATAGTCTTTTAAGTGTCCGTGAGGGCTAGGGAAGCTAATTATCATGGGAAAAAATGTGACCCAAGCTGTAAAGCAGTAGTGCTAACCACTACTAACCACTGTGCCATCATGACCTGCACAACAAAGGATGAAGAAGGAACAATAGCCACAAACAAAATACAACAAATGCCCACAAACTATAAGAAATCTATCATTGAGCTCACAGAGTTCCAACCTTTGGGACACTGATTGGCCATGACATGCAGCATTTTTTGAAAGCGGTATGCACAATTAGCCATGTGGTGCATCATTGACTTTTGTGTTTTCATTCTATTTGTGCTGATGCTTTGCCTGTTTTTTTTTCCATTAAGAAGTTAGAAACTCCATGTAAATAGTAGGAAATTTTTTATTACTATTACTATTTTACATGGTCTCGTGTGTTTTCTGACTCTGGGAGTCAGAGGGCTCCTTTAAGGTTTGATTTGAATAGTCAAGCATGGCCACCAAGTAAATAATACTGAGCCCTATGTGCTCACAAAATTCCAGTCTTCAGGGCTTTGACTGGCAGTGCCATGCAGCAGTTGTCACTAACCGCATCTACGCTACATAATGAGGAACACAACATGCTTAATCCATCAGTGAAGATACAATGTACAATGCGTCTATGCAGAACAACAAATTATTTTCATAAAATTCTCATTAGGGTTAGCTAATGTACCCCTGAAAAGAAAATACTGCGTTTTTTTTTTCTTTTTTATACACGTGGGGTGAAAATCCAGCAGGTGTGACGTTCAGGTAGTAACATTACGCATATGTGTGAAGCAGATTGGGCAGCGCTGTATAGTGTAAGGAATAGTATGCTTACTGTATACATACTTAAAAGTTGTGTGTGTGTGTAACAGCTAATGACATTCCCATACAACGTGGCTACTACAACTCTGTGATGTCACATTGACCTTGCAAAGCATCATGGGGCACTGAGAAAAAAAGTTAATCTATGCTGGTCATGGTGAATTTCCAGGAAAATATACTATGAACAATGTTACTGGTGAACACAGCTTTGGCAAATGTAGCTGATCTATACTAATATCAATAAATCTGAACTTGCAAGTTTTGGGAAATTTGGTGATGTATCTATGTTATAAAATGCTCATTTGCATGTTCTCCCCGTGTCTGCGTGGGTTTCCTCCGGGCGCTCCGGTTTCCTCCCACAGTCCAAAGACATGCAGGTTAGGTGGATTGACGATTCTAAATTGGCCCTAGTGTGTGCTTGGTGTGTGGGTGTGTTTGTGTGTGTCCTGCGGTGGGTTGGCACCCTGCCCAGGATTGGTTCCCTGCCTTGTGCCCTGTGTTGGCTGGGATTGGCTCCAGCAGACCCCCGTAACCATGTGTTCGGATTCAGCGGGTTGGAAAATGGATGGATGGATGGATGGATGGATATTTAATAATACACATAATAGCTGTTATTTATGCACTAACCAAATGAAAGGTGAAAACCCAACACATCTTTATCAGAATAAGGTTTAACAGAAGATATAATAGAAATTACAATTATATTTCTTTAAACTAAATAATTTTTAATAAATTCATACTTTTGGATAGTTGAGCAGCAATAAATGTGCAAACACATGTAGTTTCTATAATTCCTCACAGTTCATTATGCATAATACTGTAAGTAATTTATTTGACCATAATTTTAATTATCTTAAAATATAAAATTAAGATAAAATGATCTCTTAATATATGGAAATACCACTGTGAAGAATGTGCTAGGAGCTAAGAAAGCCAAAGAATTATTAGAAAATCTATGTAATGCATCAGATTACAGTGTTTGCCTTCGCCTTTACAAATACACAAAATGAAGTAATGTTTTCCTTCAGTTGCAAAATATGTGGCACTTATGAACTCATATTCAGAGAGGTAAAGATACATACCACAGTATGTAATGACAAACTAGTTAGATTGCATACCTGTATATATATAGGAGTAATGAAAGCAGCAATCATAGTCAGAGCTACAGATCGAAAACTCCAAAACCTGCAACACACATTGAGGTGATGATCCAGTAGGTACACCATGGTATGACCCCTGTATTTATGGTTCCATGTTTTGTTCTCAATTGTTATTTAGAAGTCAGGTCAGATGTGTAGATATCATTGCATGAAACTATTAAGCATTTAAACAACCATGAAGATTTATGGTCCTCAAATATCCAACTTTTTGCTTAAATTCATGCTTGATACTAACCTCTGAAAACAAAGAGCTGTAGTGGGCTGGAGTGCTCTGTAGATTCAGAAGACGGTTTTACAAGGCATCGCAAGCAGCTCTGCTACTCATAAACCCCTATTCAATTAAGAATAAAGAGGATAATCATTTACCATAAAATATCAGAAGCTACAGAGGAGACCTTGCATTCTTTTTCAAAGAGACATGGTGTGAGCATTTCACTTCAAAATCTGCAATATCTCCTCCAGGCTTCACCATTCACTGAGGGGGCGGGTAACCAATGCTGTCTTTTAAATCCAAGGGTGATCGTATTAGCTTTATGATTAAACCTGTGCTGGTTCACAAACTCAAAATGACATTAGACATGTTGAATCTTGAGCTGTGACTTAAATCTGTAGACCTGCTTCTGTTTTTCAATTGGAGTTTACACTCCTCTGTACAGAAATACACACACACACACACAAACACTGCAATATTTATTCAGTCAATAGATTTAATTTTGATTCTACAATAATAATCCAATCCAGGCCAGTCTCTCTGTTATGCTTCCATACTATGAAGAGCAGGTGAATTGCCCTAAGAGAGAAAGCAAATTCTCAATCACAGCTACAATTTAATCCGGTTGGCTTTTTGGGCATTCCCAATGGCTGTGTTAGGTCACTATAATCATTTGGTTCAGAGTCTACTTCTGACTGATAAATATAAACTTAAAATTGTTAAAGCACAACCACACACAGTTAAAATATGGTTATAAGATGTTATAAACAATTTAAAAAGATGTATTGACAGCACATCTTGAGACACTGTCAATTATTTAATTTTAAAAAGGCCTGCAAGGGAGAGAGAGTCAGACCAAGGTTAAAAAACTAGCTGGAGTTGAATACTAACAGAACACTATCAGAAACAGCAAATTAAATTGTGTAGTTTAAGACAGACTTTTCAGAAAAAGACCTGAATTCAGTAGCTAGACTAACCAAATAAAAATACACAAGTTCATGCAGCAAAGTTTTGCTTTCTGAATCAGAAAGCTGGGATTTAATGAATGCTGCGCCAGCATCTAAAATGAAATGTGATGATGCATCAAAGTATATTATGTGACAGTGACAGGCCTAGCATTAACTACATAACGTTGGTTTTGCTATAAGAAAATACTGCTAAATGGCAACACAAACCACAAAAAACATTCACTCAATGGCAACAGACTGATGTCATCTTAGTAATGATAATAATAAATGTATAACTGAAAAATTCACAACAGGCTAGTCACAAACAGAACTGTGACCATGAAGATTTTGAATGGCTATATCTCAGACAGGGTGGCACGGTGGTGCAGTGGGTAGCGCTGCTGACTTGTAGTTGGGAGACCTGGGGACCTGGGTTCACTTCCTGGGTCCTCCCTGCATGGAGTTTGCATGTTCTACCCGTGTCTGCGTGGGTTTCCTCCGGGCGCTCCGGTTTCCTCCCACAGTTCAAAGACCTGCAGGTTAGGTGAATTGGCGATTCTAAATTGGCCCTAGTGTGTGCTTGGTGTGTGGGTGTGTTTGTGTGTGTCCTGCGGTGGGTTGGCACCCTGTCCAGGATTGGTTCCCTGCCTTGTGCCCTGTGTTGGCTGGGATTGGCTCCAGCAGACCCCCGTGACCCTGTGTTCGGATTCAGCGGGTTGGAAAATGGATGGATGGATGGATATATCTCAGACAACATTGGAAATACAGTAGATCCAATAACTTCTGGTCCAGTCTTTGGTGTTGTCATACCTAGACTACAGTAGCTCTCTGCTGGCAGGAATACAGACACATGTGTCACCCAGCAGCTGAAGAGGATTCAAAATGCAGAAGCACGTTTGGTGTTCAAGCAGCCCAGGTGGGCACATGTCACTTCTCTCTTCAGATCAAAACATTGACTCCCTGAAGCAGCACACATTAAGTTCAAATCCTTGATGATTGCCTACAAAGTAGTCTGTGGTTCAGCACCTATATATACAGAAACCCTCGTGAGGTCCTATGTTCCTAAATGATGACTCAGATGTGCTGATGAACAACATCTGGTGATGCCACTTCTGCATGGTATCAAATCTCAATCAAGATTCTTCTCATGTGTATATTTCTCTAGCTGGTGGAAAGAGTTGCCAACCTCCATTCGAAATTGTGACTTCCTCAATGTGTTTAAGAAGCGTTTGAAGACTCTCTTGTTTGGACAATTTCTGTCTAATTTGGTTTTTGTAACCAAGGAATTGTAACTCACTTGCGTTTTGTTCTGAGCTCCTCACTTGTGGTAATCTATTTTGTAATCTTGACCTTGTAACATTTGTTCCTAAATGGACCCATTGACTTGATTATATTGACGTCTTTTATAATTTACTTTGGATTAGAGTGCCTGCTAAGCAAGCAAATGTAAATGTAGACTGGTTTTGATTTGCCTATTGAACTAACAGATACTGTTGATCTGGCTCTTCATAATAATCTCCAACATCTAAATTGTTCTCACACCTGTGCTCATATCCTCTTGACTTCAGTCCAGCCTTTTACACAGCTAACACTATGAAAATCTTTTAGAGAATCTGCCCCCTGCTCGTTTCGCTCGCCCACCCCTGGGTTTGGTTTACCAGATATACAATGGGAATTGTTAGATATGCATTATTTTCACTTTTACTTTAAATCTTTTGTAAAAACAATATTTGTCATTTATTTCCGCCCCCGGGCGTGGTTAAATCTCTTTCTCTCTGGACGTATAACGCTGCTTGCGTTGTGAAGGGGGGGCTGCTGAACGTACGCTAAGAAGATGCAGTCGGATCATGTTGTCTTGCTGCTGCCTGTTATGTTTGTCGCACTTGTGTCAATCATTTAAAAGCCTGTAAAGCAGCTGTCCTTTTGCCAGTTCGTGTCTCTGCCGCTTGCATTGTGAAAATGGGTTGCGGGGGGCTGAACGCATGCTAAGGAGTTGCAGTCAGATCATCTGCTGGCTTCCTGCTGCTGCTGCTGGCAAGCTGTGTCGCTTGTTGTTGTTCTAAGAGCTGGGAGCACATAGTGTCTGACTACCAAAAGCATTCCAACAACTGCTTGGTTAGGTGTCCGTGAACTTGTTTTAAATGTTGTCTCACTGCCTTGTCTCGTGGGACGTCAAATTGCAATCTCTTGGCACCATGTTTCATGTTTAAGGTCCCCGCGAGACGCTTCATGGCCAATCTCTTTCATCTCGCGGGTCTTTTAAGTGTCTTTCAAGAAGATCACATCTCGTCTCCCTGGTCTCCCTTCCACCAAGATTTTTTTTATAATAGAGAGATTTAGATATTAATATGAACTGTCATTGTGCTACCAGAGTCTTGATTTCCAAAGCAAAAAGCACATGGATTGTGCAGGTGAATAGCGCAGGAACACAACAGGGTTGTTTTCTCTCCTTTCTGTTCTCCCTTCTATTTCCCCTATTTACTAATTTATTATTATCAAGCCTGATTAATATAATCAAGAATTTTAAATATGCTAATGGAACCATCATTATTGGAGTAACTTCAAGCGATGATGAAACCTGGTTGTCAAAGGGCGTGAGAATGGTGACTTCATCCTCAACACTATTTAATTAATTATAAACTTTTGGAAATCACGGAATTCTAAGTATTTGATTATAATAAATGATCAACCAGTTAATATCACAGCACATGCCATATGTCACCAGTTCATTAAGGAACTCAAACACCAGCAACCTTGTCAGGAAGATCTAGCAGTGTCCTCAAATAACCTTTGGAATTAGGAGTGAAACAGCAGTTGCCATTATTCTGAGCTTTATAGCTTCATATTTTACTGTATAGTAGGGCATCAGTGGTTCACAAAGAGAAAACTGGAATGAATTTTCCATAAAGTGTCAGAAATTATAGGATGTGATCTTCCATCCGTTCACTTTTTTATACCAAACATATTACACAAAGACCTACCTAAATCTTCTCTGTCCCCACTCTCTTAGCCCATCATGTAATTTTCCCTCCTCTTCTTTGGAGGATAACACAAACTCTTAACTATTATGCCCATTTACAATAGAAGCAGAACTGTTTTTTCTTCTGCTAACAGCGCTGTCATCTCCAGGAGTTTATCACTTGTCTTTATTTGGCACTTACGCCCTTCCTGTTTGGCAGTGTATCGTCTGCATTACAGTTTTATTTGCATGCACATTCATAGAGTTGTACTGAATATAAACACCACAAACATACAGTAATAAAGGCATGCAGTATATCTTCTCGAGCAGAAGTAAGCATTATTCCAAAATTCATAGCTTAAGACTATAAATGCAGGCCAAGTTCTCCAGACCCAACGATCACATTTTATTTACTGCTTAACCTAAACATTATGTTTATCCTTTTCCTGTACCCACTTAGTCCATTACAAAGTCAGATGTGGACATGGGGAGAACTTCAAGAGTAACTGGATTAGTACTCAAATCTGGCTCTCTGAAGCTGTAATGCATCAGCATTATGATGAAGAAAGAAAAGTTTATAAAAATAAGATTAGGCAATACTAAATAACAAAGAATAAAGTAAGGTCAGATGGTTGGAAGAACAGAAAAAACAAAACAAAAAAATAACTGGAGGTCTGGAGAAAAAAAAAACAAAATCTGCAGGGGTTCCGAGGCCATGAGACCACCCAGCCCCCTCTGGGCATGCCACCTAACATAACTGATGTTATGATAACATAACCGATGATAACATAAATGATCTAAGTCAGTCCTGATGGTTTTCAGGCTTCACGTGGAAGAATTATATGATGATGGTCATGTGGACATCTGGCCTTCGAAAGTCATCAATGTAAGGACATGGACATGGTGCTTTGATCGGGTGGTGGTGGAGCTGATCGCCACCACAGAAAACTGGAAAAAGAACAGCAGAGAAAGTAGGAGTTAGCATGTATTGTGGAGCCAGGATAAAAACAATAATTAAATGCATATACAGAATATCAGGGTTACACTAAAATGAAGCTATGAGAAAGCCATGTTAAAATAATGAGTTTTTAGCAGTTTTTTAAAATGCTCTGCCGTATAAGCCTGGTAAACTTCTATCTGTAAGCTATTCCAGATTTTAGGTGCATAACAGCAGAATTATAAGCAGACACTCATTTGAAGATCTAAGGGTATGATTTGGAGTAATATAGGATGGAGCGAGATTATTTAAGGCATTGTAAACCATAAGCAATATTTTAAAGTCAATTCTAAATGGCTCATGTAACCAGTGTAGTGGCATCAAAACTGGAGAAATGTGATTTTCTTTTCCTAGTTAAGATTCTGGCAGCTGCATTCTGCAAAAGTTGTAACCAATTGATGTCTTTTTTGGAGTGCATTACAGTAACCTAGTCGATGATTTTGCCTCCATGTCACTTCTTAATTTAAAAAAATAATTTGAACATGATAACTGTAATTTCTAAAGCAGAAATAAACCATAAATACATTCATTTGTACATTTTCCAGTGCTATTCAGACTCCTGGAAGCTCTAGGTGCAAAATAGGAAACAATGCTGGACAGGATGCCAATCCAAGAAAAGAATCTTGAATCAATTGAGACTATTAATTATTAAACATAGTGCTAAATTCTTTTAAAAATGCTACAAAAAACTGAACTGATACATATTTTTCCTTTTCAATTATCTTTATGCTACCACAAGTGCCTGCATCTCATCTCCACTTCTATTTAGTCATAAATAATGTATTTCAGTCTGGATTTCACCCAAGTCACAGTAACGAAGGATCCCAAACCATATTTTAAATGCTATGATGATATCCTGCAATGTAGAATACACTACAAATGTTATTCTGCTAGACAGACTGTAATTGCAAACTTTCAGAATATTGATTATACAATTTTAGTTCATTGGTTGGTAAGCCTTTTGGGGACAACTTTCAGATGGTTTGCTTCCTAACCAAACATAGATTTTAATATGGGCAGACACATGACAAATGCAATTCTTTGTTTTTATAAAACCACATTAGCAATTCTTTTGAACAGTAGTTAATGGGAAAAACTTCACTATGCATGATAAAGTTACACAAATTTGCAAGACTGAACTTGCCTAAAATATTATGTTAGCAATTGAGCTATAGTGTTTCACTTTGTTTAATTAGGTTGTCTCAGGGGAAGTTGGCTACCTTCAGTAGTCAAACTACATTATAGATAAAGAACATATCCATCCATTATCCAACCTGCTATATCCTAACTACAGGGTCACGATGGTCTGCTGGAGCCAATCCAACACAGGGCGCAAGGCCAGAAACAAACCTCGGGCAGGGCGACAGCCTACCGCAGGGCACACACACACACACTAGGGACAGTTTAGAATCGCCAGTGCTGTATGTCTTTGGACTGTGGGACGAAGCCGGAGTACCTGGAGGAAACCCATGCAGACACGGGGAGAACATGCAAACTCCACGCAGGGAGGACCTGGGAAGCGAACCCGGGTCTCCTAACTGCAAGGCAGCAGCGCTACCACTGCGCCACCGTGCCACCTGAAGAACATATACTGTATAAGAAATATAACAAATAAGACCATTCAGTCCATCAAGCTTATTCATTTATCTAATAGCTATGCGGACCCAATATCTCATCCCAATACACCGTAAAGGTTGTCAGGGTTTCTGTTTCAAGTACATAGTTTGGTTCAGATTACCACAACTCTTTGCATATGATGTGCTTGATCTCTTTTTGTCTTTGTTTACTGGTGATTGCCCATTTTTCCAATATTCTGTCACTTTTTAACTCAATTGGATTTACCACTAGTTTTTCTGAATCAGCACACAATTTAGGTCTTATCTTTGCCACTGGCATGTTTTTTTAAAAAACATTGCAAACTATCTAAAAATGTTTTAAAAATATTGAAAAATGAAGACATTTTATAAATATTTGGGATACTGAGAAATCCTTTATAGGTTTGACTTCTACAATGTGTTACTCACTGCCTGTTCAAATTGTTCTTCATTCACCTTTTAGTTAATTTAAAATGCTGCTGCAGGAATTATTACAAGAATATGTAACTCCAGTTCTCAAGTCTTTACGCTGGCTCCAGGTTAAGCTTGGGGGCTGATTTCAAAATCCTTTTTCTTACATATAAAGCCTTAAAAGGCCAAAGCCCTGATTCTATCTGAACTTATCGTTACCTACAAACAAGAGCACAGATTAAATGCTGGCCTATTTAAGATTCCAAGGGTTAATGAAATAACAGTGGGAGGTCGAGCTTTTAGTTACAGTGCCAAGAAGCTGTGTAATGATCTGCCTGCTTATATAAGAGGTGACCGTTCAGTCTCAACTTCTAAATCCAAACTGAAGACTCGTCACTTTAATGTAACATACCCTGACTAGAGCTGCTGATTAGCCGTACTTATTGTATCTTTCTTTGTTAGTTATTTGTATAAAAATAAATATTACAATATTTGTAAACTGTTAATAACCTTCCACTATTTTGTTTCTCTTCTAGGCATCTTGATGTGCACTGGGTGCTACTGCTCTACTTCCAAGTTGTTCTACTTTCCTGTACCCATTGAAGAGCACTATACAAAAATGAACTGAATTGAATCAAATTTTTTCTGATGATCTAAGATGGCAGCTTCATTATGTAATGCAGTGAATTTGGTTACTGTACGTTGTCAATATGTGGCATCACAAAGCGTGGTCAAGCAGTGTTACAGTTATTTTTCGAAACTATACAAGCAATGCTGGAAGATCGTAAGTTTTGTGATCATTTTGAAATGACCAGGATTTATTTTTACATTTATTTACACATCTGTGTTTTTACGCAGCTGGAAGTTGGTCCTTTTTTGTTTTGATTGTCTTTGTTAAAATTTTGGACTTTTTACTGTTGCTATTTTGGTTTGTACTTATTTCTAATATCAGTTTTTGATGATGTTATCACGTACACTTATTTTGCATGTGGCACTGCAGTTTTTCTGGTTACAGCATCCATTACTACAGAATGACATGACAGGACTATGACGCAATGTGTGACATCATCACACTATCATTATAAAAGATGGAAGCATGAGGACTAGTATCCTAAATTTGCAAGCTTAAAGGGAAAGATTTGCAAACATTTTTAAATGGCATTTTTTTAAACAAACTACTGCAGAAGTTTGTTTGGCCAAAAAACTTTTGACTTTTGTTTTAGCATTTTGGATTTGATTATTTAACAGGCTCAGCTGTGATATTAACACACTTTTCACATATATGTTTGTCTCTGTAGTGTCTGTACGATTAAGATTATGTTTTTGAAGCTTAGTTTTAATTTTAATTCATTTTTAATAGTTTTCTTTGTTTATGTGATGCCTTTTGGATGTGCCATATAATCTTAATTGTTAACAAAATATGTACTTCCAGTAAAACTGAACAATGATAAAGAGAAAGAACACATAGAACCAGGAAATTAAACATAGTCACAGAACAGAAATTAGTCCAGAATGGAAGATAATATTAAGCCAAAATGCCAGAACCAGAGTTCAAACCAAGATCTGTAGTAAAGAGGAAAACTGAGAATTCAAGATAAATACATGATTGCAATGTACGTTTTAGTTTTATTATCCAAATCCCAAATAGACAGTGATGCGAGAGGCCTGTAATTAACCCATTGCAGAAATGACATTCATAATTGCAATGAACATAACAAATGCCCCCAGTAGCCTGGAATGGTGTCAGGCAATAAACGCCCACAAGATGGCTACGTTCATGAAACATAATGGTAAATAAAAATAATTAAAGTAACTCACTAATGAGTTTGCAAGCAGTTTGTGTGAGGAATTTACAGACTTGGGCATGACAGCTGATCCTAATGTCATGTGGGAGACCTTCTGAGACAAGGCCCTGAAGGTTGCTGAAGGATGTGTTGGTATTACCAGTCTGCCCAGAAGTAGGTGTTTCATCTCGCAGGGCACCCTGGAGATCATCAAGAGGAGTTGCAGCACATGGCTTGATGGCAAGTCCAGTCTGTACCAGGAACTACGAAAGATGGCTGCAAGGGCTCTGAGGGCAGAGTAGGAGGCGTTTGTTAGAGGAATCTGTGAGCAGGTGACGCACTATCTATGGTCTAGTGGACCACGTCCTGCTTACAAATTTAAGCATTATGCACATCTGAATCTGTTCCTTGTAGAGTTGCAGACAGGGCAGGTGATGGAATAGTCCTTACAGATGACTTTGCAATTGTGACCTGCTGGGCTGGCTACTTTGGGCTTCTGTTTAGGCTAGGACATTGAAAATATCTGGGTCCACGGTTGTTGAGGCTGATCCTCCAATTAGCTGTGAACCACCCAATCTCATTGAGATTGCACAGGTGGTTAACCAGCTGAAGGTAGGGTAGTCTGCAGGGATCTATAGTATCCGTGGTGAACTTCCCAGGCTAGTGGTAAGGCTGTTCTCCTTGCATTGCAAGCAATCTTTGCTTCCATTTGGGAGACAGGTGTCACCACAACTGACTGGAAAAGAAAGGGTGATCACCTGGATTGCGGAAACTACAGTGGGGTAACACTACTCTTGCTGCCTGGTAAGGTCTTTGCTAGTGTCATCCTCAATAAGATCCATGATCACTCGCTCACCTACCAGCAACCAGAGCAGTCTGGTTTTACACCTAAGAAGTCTACCTTCAAACGCATCCTGGGACTTTCTTTGTAGCCTTTGTCGATTTTCGTAAAGCATTCAACTCAGTTGACTGAGCTGCGCTGTGGGACATCCTGAGACTTTACGGGATCCCGGCAAAGTTGCTGGCTATCATGGCCGGCCTGCACACTGGTACTGTGAGTGCTGTGCAGAGTGGAGGCAGAACCTCTGCATTTTTTTGCATGATTCTGTGGTTCATTAGGGGTGAGTTCTTGGTCCTACTCTGTCCAATGCTTGCATGGACTGGGTGTTGGGTAGGGTCATGGGGTCCAGTGGCTGTGGGGCATCTGTTGGTGAAGAAAAATTCTCTGATCTTGACTTTGCTGATGATACTGTGATCTTCGCGGAATCAATGGTGGCTGTGATCGGGGCTCTCAAGAGATTAAGTGAGTCTCTGGGCTTTGTGAGTGTCCTGGATAAAAACCAATATCTGGGCTTTTAATGACCTCTTGGGCACAGCCATCAGCAGGGTGTCTGTCTGCGGACAGAGTGTCAACCTTGTCAACCATGTCTGTGGCGACTTTTCCTATGAAGTCAGTAGACGAATTGGAAGAGCATGTGGGATCATGAGGTTGCTGGAAAGAAAGGTGTGTCGCACCCGATAGCTTTGCATAAGGATGAAGGTCCAAGTCTTTAGAGTTCTGGTGCTTCCTGTTTTGCTATATGGTTGCAAGACATACACGCTATCCAGTGACCTGAGATGAAGACTGGACTGTTTTGGTACTGTGTCTCTTTGGAGAAACCTTTGGTACAGAAGGTTTGACTTTGAGTCCATTGTGAAGAAGTGTTAATTACGGCACTTGTGGCATGTTTACTCGAGGGTGATCCAGCTCACAGGGTCCTCATTGTTGAGGACCTGAGCAGCTAGACTAGGGCAAGGGGATGCCCACATAACACCTGAGTACGGCAGATAGATGATTATTTCTGGGTAGTCACTGGACCACCTGTCTGTCTGGGGGGTTGCCAACCAGAATCCCAAGCTCTTTCACTGTGTGGTGGGTACAGTAATGCACTGTACCAGTGCATGCTACCCAACCTGACTAGTTTATTAAAAAAATACTGAAACTAGGCTGGGAACATTTTATAATAAACTAACGTTTCCAAGTTCAAACACTGGGTAAGACTATTTCATATTGCACAATAAATGTGTTTCACTGAAAACTCATCACAGGTAGGGCATTTTCGTGGGAAATTATTTGTCGGCAGCTTACAGGATTGTGCTTTGAGATAACTTGATACAGTATATATTTGGGATATTTCAGTGTGAGTTTTGTATGCATCCAAGTATCTTCTGAAGCTATTTATTGCAATTCAGAATCACAAGGTGCCAGACCAGCAATGCCTTGCACATCTCATGAAGTGCAAATCCAGAGTAGGGATGGATTGTACCTACACATTCATCACACAGAACTGATATATTTTATAAATCAATGAAACATGTGTATGTTTCCAAAGTAACAGTAAAAAAAAAAATATTTTTGACAGTGTGCAATCTCCAGTACCCAGAATGGTGTTATAACATGCCGTCCTCAACCTTTTTAATTGTCAAGGTAAGTGCTATTTGTTTTGAATATTCAAGAGTTTTATCCTTCTATTGCCTTATTAGAAATATGTGTGTGTGTGTGTGTGCGTGTGTGCGTGTGTGCGTGTGTGTGCGTGTGAACAGAATGGTGAATAGCTGAAGAATACAAAATGAAAACATTAATTTTTTCAGACTGAGTGCCTCTTTTATTGATGAATGTGTACATTTAGGGTAGCTACTTGAAACAACCTTCACAATTATTCACAGTATCTCAGCCTTATTTAGTCTGCAGTATAGAAAACATGACTTTTTATCTTATGGTTTGAGCACATAAGCACATCATATCTTTCTGATTTTTACAAAAATAATGTCATGTTTTTAAACTCCCTAAAATCCTAAAGGCAGTTCAGAAAGAGACCCCTTTCCAGGTAGGTTGGGCATGCAGTGGGTTTTAAAGAGAAGGGGGTCAATACAATACAATACACAGAACAAAACACAAGTAATCCTAGGTAATTTAGTCCATGTGTATAAATTATGTGTCAATTTAACAAATTTCCATCTGTTTTTCTTTCGAACAACTTAATTCAAAGTAATAATTTCTTTTAAAATTTAAAGAAATAATAAAGGACTAATTCTTTTCATGATTTTAAAAACTTCATGGAACAGAGTTTCTGACTAAAAGCATGTACTCAAGAATAAAGTATTCCACACACATTAATAGCAAAAAAACTTCATTATTGAATAACAAATTTTTCAAAATTAAACAGGTAAAAAGTTTTTGCAGTTGATTTGGCCTCTAAGACAGGACACAAGGTAAGCCATTCGGGGGCCACATTGAAAGATTCATTCCCAAGAAGGACAGCTGACTCCTAGCCTATAAAGTTGGCTGCAAAACTGGGGAGTCAGGACCTACAAAATTCCCATCATGAAGTTGTAACACCCACTTCAATAACTTGGGATGTCCATGATAGTATGGTAGGGTCCAAATGACCATACAGCTCCAAACACTATTCATAGCTCATCTTGGAATATCACTGTACCCAGGGCTCCTAGCCATTTTCCTATCAGGAAATGCATTTTTTCACTTAAGAAATATAGAAAAAGTTACATCCCTTATAACTTTGCAAGATGCTGAGAAATTAGTTCACGGTTTTGTTTTTAGTCGACTAGATTACTGTAAAGCACTCCTCTCAGGACCACCCAAAAAAGACATCAATTGATTGCAACTAGTGCAGAACGCAGCTGCCAGAATCTAAACTAGGAAAAGAAAATTAGAGCACCTCCCTACAGTTTTGATGTCACTACACTGGTTACCTTTGCCATTTAGAATTGACTTTAAAATACTGCTTACGGTTTACAAAGCCTTAAATAATCTCGTTACCATTCTATATTTCGGAATGCCTCTCACCTAACACTGCAAATCGTAACCTTATACTTCAAATGAGTGTCTGCTTATAATTCCAAGAGCTAAACTTAAAAGAAGTGATGATTCAGCCTTCTGCTGTTATGCACCTAAAATATGGAATAGCTTTCTGATAAAAATTCAGCAGGGTAATACGGCAGAGCATTTTAAAAAACTGCTAAAAAACACATTATTTTAACATGGCTTTCTCATAGCTTCATTTTAGTGTAACCCTGATATTCCATATATGCATTTAATTATCATTTTTATCATGGCTCCACAATCTGTACTAGCCCCTACTTTCTCTGCTGTTCTTTTTCTGGTTTTCTGTGGTGGTGATCTGTGCCCCCACCATCTGATCAAAGCACCGTGATGTCCCTACATTGATGGATTGAAGGCCAGATGTCCACATGACCGTCATCATCTAATTCTTCCATGTGAAGCCTGAAAACCATGAGGACTGATTGAGATCATTTATGTTAGGTAGAATGCCTAGTGGGGTCTGGGTGGTCTCATGGCCTCAGAACCCCTGCAGATTTTGTTTTGTTTTTTCCAGCCTTCTGGAGTGTTTTTTTGTTTTGTTTTTTCTGTCCACCTGGCCATCAGACCTTAATTTATTCTTTGTTAATTAGTATTGCCTAATCTTATTTTTATATTTTTTGGTTTTTCTTTCTTCATCTAGTAAAGTATTTTGAGCTACATCATTTGTATGAAAACGTGCTATATAAATAAATGTTGTTGTTGTTGGAACTTTCCAATGGATTCATACTAGCCTGTCATTGTTTTCTTTTTGCCCAGAGACTTCTAACCCCAAATGTGTATTTTCTTATTGAGTCAACCTTCTGCTAAAATATAAAGCAGAAATATGTAAGCACACTGTACAAATGTAAAACATATGTCAGTCAACCATGGACAACCCACGTCAACCATCTTAGCTAAGAATTGGGATTTCCCTCTGCTTTGTGTTTGGCTTTTGCTACATCCATCCATCCATCCATTGTCTCCCGCTTATCCGAGGTCGGGTCGCGGGTTCAGCAGCTTGAGCAGAGATGCCCAGACTTCCCTCTCCCCGGCCACTTCTTCTAGCTCTTCCGGGAGAATCCCAAGGCGTTCCCAGGCCAGTCGAGAGACATAGTCCCTCCAGCGTGTCCTGGGTCTTCCCCGGGGCCTCCTCCCGGTTAGACGTGCCCGGAACACCTCACCAGGGAGGCGTCCAGGAGGCATCCTGATCAGATGCCCGAGCCACCTCATCTGACTCCTCTCGATGCGGAGGAGCAGCGGCTCTACTCTGAGCCCCTCCCGGATGACTGAGCTTCTCACCCTATCTTTAAGGGAAAGCCCAGACACCCTGCGGAAGAAACTCATTTCAGCCGCTTGTTTTCGCGATCTCGTTCTTTCGGTCACTAACCAAAGCTCATGACCATAGGTGAGGGTAGGAACATAGATCGACTGGTAAATTACTGCGGATGCCGCACCGATCCACCTGTCGATCTCATGCTCCATTCTTCCCTCACTCGTGAACAAGACCCCGAGATACTTGAACTCCTCCACTTGGGGCAGGATCTCGCTACCAACCCTGAGAGGGCACTCCACCCTTTTCCGGCTGAGGACCATGGTCTCGGATTTGGAGGTGCTGATTCTCATCCCAGCCGCTTCACACTTGGCTGCGAACCGATCCAGAGAGAGCTGAAGATCATGGCCTGATGAAGCAAACAGGACAACATCATCTGCAAAAAGCAGTGACCCAATCCTGAGCCCACCAAACCGGACCCCCTCAACGCCCTGGCAGCGCCTAGAAATTCTGTCCATAAAAATTATGAACAGAATCGGAGACAAAGGGCAGCCCTGGCGGAGTCCAACTCTCACTGGAAACGGGTTCGACTTACTACCAGCAATGCGGACCAAGCTCTGGCACCGATCGTACAGGGACCGAACAGCCCTATCTTAAACTCCCTATGCCTTTTAGCGTCTCTTTCCCTTCTAAAAAGTTTTAAAATCATAACATTTCATATTATATCCAATTTTGTCCTTCATTGCCTCCCAAATGAAATTAATATGGTTGAAGGCCATGCACTGGAAGCTGGTTCCAAATAAGAAAAAGTAGAAGTGTTGTAAAGCCACATTAAAAAAAAAACAGTAACTTTTGTCAGAAAAAGCTGCAATTCAAAGATAACCGGGACTATTTCTCGTGTTGCACATAAGTCAATTTATCAAAAGCAAATTTTAACCTATTTTATTTTGAAATGATTTGAAGTTATGGTACATTGTAATACATCTAGGGTACTCTTTAATTCACTGGCTAAAGAACAGAGAAAAATTAGCTTCATGGTTCATGTAAAAGACGTTTACATTTTAAATTGGAAATGTCATATAGAGTTTCAATTAAGATATTTTATCATGTAATGTATTGTCCCATTTCAATTTAATTTATTCATTTCTGCACTGATTATGATTAAGAAATAGAGACATACGTAGACAAACATGTCTTGACTGTAAATATTTTCCAGGGAGTCATTCAAAGCTTCATTTTTGAAACTAATCATAAAGTTCCAGCATGAGGAATTTGTTCTTCTTTTATGATTCTATCCAAATCATAATCAAACTTGTCAGAGTCTGAAAAATTAATTTTCCAGCTCTGCCTGGAACACTTTATGATTCTTTCAAGCTGAAGGGTTCGCATGAAATCTGTTTATTAGAACCAAGGATTTTTTAACAGTACTCATTACATACAATACTTCAGTGTTGATCTGCAGCAAAGACCACCAGACTCACTGCAGTTCAAGTTTAAATTCATGTGTTTTTAAGCAAGCATGTTTGTTGTCCAAGGTGTAATTTGGCTTCTGAACAATATTACTGGCTTGATATATTTTACTGATCATTGTGTACACTGAAAAATTTGAAGCTATCAAGAAAATCAAAACCAGCTGCAGGAATACACCATGAAGTTCTTCTCAGTATAGTGAATTAAAGAGCACAGTACAAGAATTATTATTGCCATTTCCAGTTTATTATAATATCCCAGTTCAGTCAGAACTAATTGAGATGGAAGGCTCACTTTTCATTCTCAGTTCATTATTTTTTATTTATTTATGTTAGATAGATAGATAGATAGATAGATAGATAGATAGATAGATAGATAGATAGATAGATAGATAGATAGATAGATAGATAGATAGATAGATAGATAGATACTTTATTAATCCCAAGGGGAAATTCACATACTCCAGCAGCAGCATACTGATAAAAAACAATATTAAATTAAAGAGTAATAACAATGCAGGTATAACAGACAATAACTTTGTATAATGTTAACGTTTACCGCCCCCAAACCGAAGAGTGAAGAGTCACATAGTGTGGGGGAGGAACGATCTCCTCAGTCTATCAGTGGAGCAGGACAGTGACAGCAGTCTGTCGCTGAAGCTGCTCCTCTGTCTGGAGATGATCCTGTTCAGTGGATGCAGTGGATTCGCCATGATTGACAGGAGCCTGCTCAGCGCCCATCGCTCTGCGTCTTTCTTTGAGGAATTCTCTGACTTGATGTCAATCTTAATTACGAACTATGACACACTCTTAATAGTCGGCAAATTTAATTTTCATATAGATAATCAATGTGACCAAAAAGTAAAAGAATTTATGAACCTCCTGGACTCTTTTGATTTGAGACAGCTCGTTAATCAGCCTACACATAAAGCAGGTCATACGTTAGACTTAGTAATTACTAAAGGACTAAAAGTTGATATAAAGCAGGTCATTGATACGGGTCTATCAGACCATTTTCTTCTACTTTTTAATATAGAAATAATGATAGAAAACACTCATGAGAAGCATATTGTTAAAAAACGCTTCTTTGACTCATCAGCAACTTTAAAACTTACAAACATTCTAACCAATCAGTCCGTTTATACTGCCAACTATAATAGCGAGGAGAATGTAAATAGTAAGGTGGAAAGATTTAATACTAAAGTGAGGGCTGCTGTTGACTTAGTTGCACCTGAAAAGACAGTTAAAAAATCTTCTAGCATTGTTATACCATGGAAGACCCAAAGAGTGTCTGATTTAAAGAGAACATGCCGTAGAGCTGAGCGTAAATGGAGGAAAACTAAACTAACTATTGACTATGAAATATTAAAAGTTAAAATAACAGAATACAATAACACAGTCCGTCTTGAGAGGCGCTGCTATTTCTCAAAGATTATAAATAACAATGCTAGTAATCCCAGAGTCTTATTTTCGACGATTGATCATCTGTTAAACCCAGGTAACTCAAAGGAATGCCTCCTAAGTACTTCCAGTAAAACCTGTGAGGCTATCGCTGTATTTTATCAATCAAAAAATTAATGATATTAGAAATAACATAGTATATCTCCCCAATACTAAGGATCCTCCTAAACCCCAGTACCCCATAATAAACAAATTAAAGTCTTTCACTAGGATAGATTTACCTGATTTACATAAAATAATTTCTCAAATAAAACCCTCCACCTGTGCCCTTGACCCAATACCAACAAATTTTTTCAAAGAAGTATCGGGCGTGCTTATTGATAATGTTCTTGACATAGTAAATTCGTCATTAGATACGGGGGTCTTCCCAGACTGTCTTAAGACTGCGGTAGTTAAACCCCTACTTAAGAAAAATAATCTCGACCCCTCTGCTCTTGAAAATTATAGACCCCATCTCTAACCTGCCTTTCTTAAGTAAAATTCTAGAGAAGGCAGTCATTATACAGTTAAATGAGCACCTCAATAAACATGCTATTCTTGATAAATTTCAGTCAGGTTTTAGAACAAATCACAGCACAGAAACTGCACTCATTAAAGTAGTAAATGACTTGCGGGTAAATGCAGACAGAGGCCATTTATCTGTTCTCATCCTCTTAGATCTAAGTGCCGCATTTGACACCATTGATCATAATATTCTTAAGAATCGCCTTAGTCAATGGGTGGGCCTCTCTGGCAGTGTCTTAAATTGGTTTGAATCCTACCTGGCAGGGAGAAAGTTCTTTGTTAGTTGTGGTAATTATAACTCAAAGACACATGATATTCTATATGGTGTTCCACAAGGCTCTATCCTGGGTCCGCTGCTCTTCTCAATCTACATGCTTCCATTAGGTCAGATTATCTCGGGACATAACGTGAGCTACCACAGCTATGCTGATGACACACAGCTGTATTTATCAATAGATAGATAGATAGATAGATAGATAGATACTTTAGCACCTGATGACCCCGAATCTCTTGATTCGCTAACACAATGTCTAACCTGTATCTCAGAATGGATGAATAGTAACTTTCTCAAATTAAATAAAGAGAAAACCGAAATCTTAGTGATTGGCAATAATGGATACAATGAGGCTATTAGAAATAAACTGGATGCATTAGGATTAAAAGTCAAAACGGAGGTAAAAAGCTTAGGGGTAACCGTTGATTGTAATCTGAATTTTAAATCGCATATTAATCAGATCTCTAGGACAGCATTTTTTCACCTAAGAAACATAGCAAAAGTTAGACCTCTTATATCATCGAAAGATGCAGAGAAATTAGTTCATGCGTTTGTTTTCAGTTGGCTAGATTACTGTAACGCACTCCTCTCAGGACTACCCAAAAAAGACATCAATCGTTTGCAATTAGTGCAGAATGCAGCTGCTAGAATCCTTACCAGGAAAAGAAAATCCGAACACATTTCTCCAGTTTTGATGTCACTACACTGGTTACCTGTGTCATTCAGAATTGACTTTAAAATTCTGCTTATGGTTTATAAAGCCTTAAATAATCTCGCCCCGTCTTATATATCGGAATGTCTGACACCTTATATTCCAAATCGTAACCTCAGATCCTCAACTGAGTGTCTCCTTAGAATTCCAAGAGCAAAACTTAAAAGAAGTGGTGAGGCGGCCTTCTGCTGTTATGCACCTAAAATCTGGAATAGACTGCCAGTAGGAATTCGCCAGGCTAATACAGTGGAGCACTTTAAAAAACTACTGAAAACACATTATTTTAACATGGCCTTCTCATAACTTCACTGTAATTTAATCCTGATACTCTGTATATCTAATTCATTATAATAACTATTCATTCAAAATCTGTACTAACTCCTACTCTCCCTTCTGTTTCCTTTTCCGGTGTCCTGTTGGTGGTGGCTTGCGCCACCACCATCTACCCAAAGCACCATGATGATCCAACAATGATGGATGGATTAAAAGCCAGAAGTCTGTATGACCATCAGCATCAAGTGACTCTGTGAAAACCCAAACTACAAAGAGGACTATTTCATTTATGTTAGGTAGAATACCCAGAGGGGACTGGGTGGTCTCGTGGCCTGGAACCCCTACAGATTCTATTTTTTTCTCCAGCTTTCTGGAGTTTTTTTTTTTGTTTTTTCTGTCCACCCTGGCCATTGGACCTTACTCCTTTCTATGTTAACTAATGTTGTCTTATTTTAATTTCTTATTTTGTCTTTTATTTTTCTTTTCTTCATTATGTAAAGCACTTTGAGCTACTTTTTGTATGAAAATGTGCTATATAAATAAATGTTGTTGTTGTTGTTGTCAAACTGTCCAGCTTCGTGCCTACAATAGAGCCTGCCATCCTCACCAGTTTGTGCAGGAGTGAGGCGTCCCTCTTCTTTATGCTGCTTCCCCAGCACACCACCACGTAGAAGAGGGCGCTTGCCACAACCGTCTGATAGAACATCTGCAGCATCTTATTGCAGATGTTGAAGGACGCCAGCCTTCTAAGGAAGTATAGTCGGCTCTGTCCTTTCTTACACAGAGCATCAGTATTGGCAGTCCAGTCCAATTTATCATCCAGCTGCACTCCCAGGTATAGTACACTTGAAGTCAGTGTCTTTTTCACACATTGATGTTTGGGAAATTTTCCTGATGTCATGTCATATAAATTTCTAACCTGGTAAAATCCAGACCAGGGGCTCGGTTGCTAGAGCCTATCCCAGCTACCACAAGGCAGGAACAAACTCTTTATAAACCTGCACTAAAATCTGTTAAATAGCTCATCATATAATAAATAGTCCATCCATTAATTTTCCAAACCCATTTAATCCTAAGCAGGGTGACGAGAAAGCTGGACGCAATCCCAGCAAATGTGGGGTGCAAGACAGGAACAACCCCTGGACAAGGTGCCAGTCCATTGCAGGGTAAACACACAGACACCGGGGGCAATTTAGGCTGTGGGAGGAAACCCACACACACGGGTAGAAAATGCCAGCTTTGCTTAGACAGAGCTCAGAATGTGAACTGTGAGCCCTTAAACGGAGAGGCAGCAGTACTACCACCATGCTGCTATCATAATAAATAATTATAGTCAAAATTAAAGTCATGATACAGTTGAATGAAAGGCTTTATTAATGAAGTAAAATGGAATAGGCATTAGGTTCAGTGTTCTGCTTTTTTATATAAATGTACTGTAACAAAATGAGGGTATGAGAGACGCAGGAATGGATTCAAAAAGGATTGTTGGCTTCTTAAGCACTGGCACTTGCACCAAGCTGCTTTGTCCTTTTGTCCCCTCATACACATCACTGGGCTTCATCTTACTTTGCTCATCCACAGTCAGGGGCCTCCCTTTTCCATATGCCATACTTTCCCAAGGCTCAGTGAGCAGACATAAGGCCATGATCTACAATCAAGGCTCACATTTGGCCGCTCATCAAGACTGATGGGTTTTAACAGCCGGGAGACGGGTCCAAAGTGCTTTCTAAATGCTGTGTCTGCCCACCTACCACACGCTGCTCACAGGGCTGCTTTTATAGCAGACATCTGCAGGTATTTCTGCCACCTTAGACAGTCCATGGTACCCAAGAAGAGCGTGTCTCTCTCAGGTCCAGACTCAGGGGCACTACAAAATAAAAGTAATGCACTTGTGAGTGGAAAATCAGCGTTCTGTAAGACATGATAGCATAACTTAACACTAGCTACAATAACAAGCCACTTAATAAAGTAAAAAAATAGCAGGTCCTATAGCTTTTTGCCAGTTTAGGGTTTATTGTATTCTCAGCTTACAAAATAGTCAACACCATCTTATTTGCCATCATTTTTGCATATAACTGTAACTTACATTTTCTTGCATTAATTAAAGCAAAATTACAATTAAAATGTCTCTGTATTGACCTGATTTCAAACAATCCCCTTAACACAGAGTTGGAACTTAACAACACAACACTCCAGCATCATTATACGATAGCATTCTTTAAATCTATCTTTAACAAGCTTAGGATAAGCAAACTATTGTCCAACATCTAAAGTGTTTCTGTTCAGGAAGATGAGTAAGTCCACATTTTTTGGATCTAAACTTTAATATATCATGTAATTTTCTAACCTGCTTAGTACTGAACAGGGTTGCGGGGAGTACTGGAGCCTATTCCAGCTAGCAGAGGGCGCAAGGCAGGAATAAATGCAGGACAGGGCATCAGTCCATCTAGGGACAAACACAAACACCCACTCACACACCAAACACACACAAGGGTCAATTTTGTGTCACCAGTCCATCTAACCTGCATGTCTTTGGACAGTGGGAAGAAACTGGACCACCCAGGGGAAACCGTAGGACTGAAAACCTGGTCCCCTTACTGTAAGGCAGCAGTGCTACCACTATTCCATCATGCCATCCCTACTTTAACACATAGAAGGTTAAATGTTGCCAGCAGGTGAAAATACCTTTCGCTGGGGACACTTGTTGCAGGCACATTAAGGCAGCGTTAAACTAACCTGCTTAACATTGGGTAAACTGAACCACCTCAACTGAAGGGACACTCTGTTATGTTGGTAAATGAAGGCGTTTTCTAAATAAGCGGGATTCTAAGAAATTACTATTTCTAGTAGGATTGAGTACTGCAATTCGGTGTTCACTAGATGTTCAAACTGTACTTTATACAGCTTCCAGTTAATCCAAAATGCTGCTGCAAGAATTATTACAAGAACAAGAAAAAACAAACACATAACTCCAGCTTTTAAATCCTTACACTGGCTCCCAGTTAAGTTTAGGACAGATTTCAAAATCCTACTTTTAACACATAAAGCCTTAAATGGCCAAGGTCTGACTTACTTGTCTGAACTTATCATGACTTACAAACCAGAAAGTACATTAAGAGCTCAAGATGCCAGTCTGCTTATGATTGCAAGGATTAATAAAATAACAGTGGGTGGTCGAGCTTTTAGTTAGAAGTCCCCTAAACTATGGAATGGGTCTGAGAGATGCCCCTTCAGTTTCAGCTTTCAAATCCCGGCTGAAGACTCACTACTTCAGTTTAGCATATCCTGACTAGAGCTGCTGATTAACTGTACAGACTGCATCTCTGTTGTTAGTCATTAGCACTAAACCATATGTAATATGATAGTTAGAATTTATTACTAACCCTCACCTATTCTGTTTCTCTTGTTGGTACTCAAATGTGGCACTTGTTGCCACTGCCCACCTGCCAGGTTGTTTTGCCTGCCTAAGGAAAAGTCATCTGTGATGGAGGAGCACTGGAATTGTCGGGTAGAAAGGTCCTTTCATTGGATTGGCTGGCCCAACGCTGTCTCAGCTGTGGAATGTTAAGTAGGGGGAGGCAGCTTGATGGCCGAGGTCTCCAGGACTTTGAACAAATCTGAATCCTTTTATGTGATATCATATACTGTTGAATTCTGCTCTGTACTTCTAATATTTCTATTGCACTATTATATTGATGATTACTTGTGTTCTGTTTCGGTGTATTGTATTGTATTTAGCCCCTTTTTCTTTTGACACCCACTGCACGCACAACCTATCTGGAAAGGGGCCTCTCTTTGAATTGATTTCCCATAGATTCTTTCATTTTTTTCCTACTAGGGTTTTTTTTGGGAGTTTTTCCTTGTCTTCTTAGAGAGTCAAGGCTGGGGGATGTCAAAAGGCAGGGCCTGTTAAAGCCCATTGTGGCACTCCTTGTGTGATTTTGGGCCATACAAAAATACATTTTATTGTATTTTTTGTCCATTTATAGTGACAGCTCCCGTTGTACCATATCACTTAAGGATGGCTTGTCTCAGCTGTCAGAAAGAAATTGCTGTATAAGTGTGCACCGAGGTTGGTTGTGTTAGCAGAGTATGGTACCTTAAGAGAATGCAGATAAGTTGTGTGTTGTCAAGATATTGGCCGTGTGTCTCCACATAATATACTATTACTCTTGTATAAATAGCAAATGAGTTGAATGGAAAGCACTAAACATAAAGCTTTAATTTTAATGTAATTTTAATAGGCTGTTCCCTCTGAAATTTATTTATAAAATAAAGCGCTGAGTAATACTTGCTACGCTAATGGTTTGTGACATTCTTAATGCTTAGTGTTCTGGGTGGCATCTGGTAGACATTTCACATATACCACTACTGTCAAAAAATACATTTTCAAAATTTTAGCAATGGAGTGCCATAAATATATAAATCATGGAGGGCTTAGTTTCATTCCCTAAATGTCAATGTATAAATTACTATTAAGGGTGGCAGCAATTTTTCACAATTTTTATTCTCAGCTGTTATCAAAAGATGATAATCATTCACTGTGGTATGATAGCTTTTAAAATTTGTGATCTTGGAAAAAAAGCCTAAACAAGAACACGTCTTAATAATCACACCAAACTTGTAATGATTCTTGCATTAGCATCATATGGTAAAGAAAATTATAAATATTTTATTACTGCTAGTCAGTCATAGAAATTATACATGATTAATGTATTATTGTAATGTTGGCGTGAACATTGCACAACTCTAAATCTCAAACAATATTCATTGTAATTATCACAATTATTAATCATTGTAATTATTATTGTAATTATCTTTGTAATGTGCAGAAATATGATTTGACTTTAATGTCAGATCCCTGAATGAGAGAATAGCATGGACAACTTCAAGCTTGAGCTTTAGAATTGGCGCATTGCCACCCTCGCATTCATTGCTCAAGAGCTCTCTGTCTTCCATTGAAAAGCTTGAATACTTTCATGTATTACTCTCATTTTCCAGAGGAATTTATTTAGCAAACAATACATGTGTTTTGCATGTTGTGATCATAACAATTGTATAACTGACTTGGATTATTCAACATGAATAACTTGGAATGTTTTTTAATGAATGTTTTAATATGTTTGCTTTTGGGCCCCATTGAAATCCATTGTATCAGAAGCTTTTTTATATCCATTCTTCGTGAAAACATAAGATTATTTTTTTTTCTGAAAACAACATGAGATACTGCAAGTAACAGATAAAAAATTACTATTTTTGGGTGGAGTTTTCTTTTCAAATCTGGCTTAGTTATGTAGAGTTTGTGTGTTCTGTGTTGTAGTATTTTGCTCGGTAACCCCCGGGTTTGAATAAGCGGATATACAATTTAAAGAGATTTTTATTTTCATGGGAATTGTTACATTTGCATTATTTTTACTTTTCCTTTAAAACTTCAGTTAAAACAATATTTGGAATTAACATTTCTTCAAGATCACATTGAAATTTGATTCCATGTTTGGATTTACATTGTGCGAACGCATCGTATAACTGCCTGTGAGTGAATATCGTTTCTTTCTCTCTAATAAATAAACCAACTTTTTGAATGTTTGTCCCTGTGATTTGTTAATTGTCATAGCAAAAGCTATTGTAACAGGAAACTGTAAAAGTTTTAATACTGTAAGAAGGCACTATATAGGCACCTGACCCGACACAGATAGACACAGAGGCACATATAAAACCAACAAAGACTTTTATTTTCTTCACCCGTGGGCGCACGTCTTCCCCGTGACCCACAGGCAATACACAGTCCATAAGCACTCTTATAACACACCAACAGTTTCTCCCTTTTACCACCACTCCTCCGCAAGCGTAGTCCTCCTCCTCCCGACCCTGGCTCCCTGAGTGGTGGTGGCTGGCCCTTTTTATAGCCCACCCGGAAGTGTTCCAGGTGCTTGACCACCTGGTCCTAATTGCACTTCCGGGTGGGGCTGAAGATTCGTCTAGCCAGGCTGTTGAAGCCAGACAGCCCCCCCCTAGCGGCCACCCCGGGCCCCAACCAGGCTGTGGAGGACTCCATCTCCCATGGAGCCCTGCGGGAGGTTGGGGAATCACCGTTGGCCAGGGAGGCTGCCACCAAGCATCCCGGGGGAGGTACTGAACTGTCCATGGCTGCAGGGGCGTCCCGGCCGGGCATGGGACCCGACCGTTCGCCACAATACGAATGGCATTTTTGTGTCTAATGTTATTTGTGGAATATGTACTACAATACCTTTCTTGTCGCCTGTTAAATTTTTAAATGTTTGAATTGTTTGACCAATTTTTAATACAACTAATCTTATTCCATTGCATAGTTCATCACTCATACATAAATTACGCAATAACATTACGATACATCCTTCTTTCAGCAGTAATTCGTCCGGTGGAAGACCGGATGGTGTTAACATTTGTAGATATTCTATGGGATATTGTACATTGATGTTTTCATCTTCCGCACTGTCACCACTAACTGCTTCAGCATTGTCTATTGATACGCATTTAGTCAATTTGCCATGTAACTGATCGACAATTTTCACATAATTCGTTTGACTTCATCATTTCTCGCTGCCATATTTAGATGAATGGGTGATTCTAGACTGGATCTTTGTAAGTGTGTGTGTGTGTTCATAAGTAAACACTTTAATGGATTGGTGTCTGTCCATGTTAAGTGCCAGAATGCACCTGATGACCGTGGTCTTGTTTGGAAATAGTAGTAAGTAGGGCGTGACTTGAAAGAATCTCATAGCAAAAGTCTCTGTCTCACAGGACTTCCTTCCAAAATGTCTTCAAAAGTCACGTCTCGTCCCAAGATTGTTTTATTATAATAGAGAGATAATAATTGTTTGCATTTATATACATGAAAATCAACTTTATATACACAGACGGGAGTCACGTCAACCACCACCAATTTGTAGCACCCACCTGGATGATAAACAGCAGCTACTACTGCACTTATATGGTCACCAGACATTAGCTATTAGGTGGTGAAGGAGGAGAGAGATACTTAGCCAATGAGGGAGAGGGGGTGATTAGGGGGCCAGAATGACCAGGCAATTGCCCAGGGATGTTTAATAACAACAGAGAGTCAGGAACTGCAAGTCACTGCACTCAGGCATTGTAAATCACACACAGACCACAAGGTAAGCGCACCCGGATTACCTTACCAACACCACTTTCATCCGCAACCCAAACCTTTTACTGGCCAGGCCTGAACATGCGCAGCTTCAAGTTGACTACCTGTTCTGAAGTGCAGATGGTATGGTACAAGACTTCCCTTCCACATCCCAAAGATGACATGCATGATAGATTAGTTGTTGACCTTAAATTAGCTTGGTTGTGATCTAGCAGGGGCGGCATGGTGGCGTAGTGATAGAGCTGCTGTCTCGCATTTAGGAGACCTGGGTTCGCTTCCCGGGTCCTGCCTGTGTGTAGTTTGTATGTTCTCCCCGTGTCTACGTGGGTTTCCTCCAGGTGCTCCGGTTTCCTCCAACAGTCCAAAGACATGCAGGTTAGGTGGATTGGCAATCCTAAATTGTCCCTAGTGTGTGCTTTGGGTGTGTGTGCGTGTGCCCTGTGGTGGGCTGGCACCCTGCCCGGGGTTTGTTTCCTGCCTTGTGCCCTGTGTTGGCTGGGATTGGCTCCAGCAGACCCCCGTGACCCTGTAGTTAGGATATAGCGGGTTGGATGATGGATGGATGATCTAGCAGGCATATACATTTGATTAGGTCTGCAGTGCTCCTGCCCCCAAAATCGTCCTCTCCATAAAAGCCAATCCCACCAGGATGGGCTTTGGTTGCCAGTGGCACTAAATTGGATCACTGAATGGCTTGAAAAATAAGATTTAAGGCTGGGCCTCCAAGATGTATAAACTCAAAATCGTTATCATAAGGATTTTGTTTCTGTTTTTGATCCTGCCATTTTCCTGAAGAAGAACCTTTTATGTGTGACACATTGACATGTACTTTTGAATGGTAAAAAGGAGCTTAGATATCTTTATTTGAAGAAGTGTGTCTGAAGAATGATGTGTGTGAGGGTAAATGGGTGTTTGAATTAGAAAAAAAAAATTACTCCAAAATGCAAGGTGTCATAAGATGTGAAGTCTGTGGTCTATGGAAGAATGGCTGAGAGAATTATCTAAGTCAGTGGTCTCAAACTCCTGTCCTGGAGGTCCCAGTGGCTGTAGGTTTTCATTCTCACCCTTTTCTTAATTAGTGACCTGTTTTTGCTACTAATTAGCTTCTTTTGAATTAATTTTAGTTGACTTGTTCTTGAAGACTCAGTCACCTTAATTATTTCTTTTTCCTTAATTAGCAGCCAAACAATAATAAAGTACAAAACGAGCCAAAACATGAGTAGCAAACTGTGTCCATCATACAATATCTGAAAATAAAGAAAGATGAAGGACTAGGAATGCTGATCTGCTCAGAATCCCAAAACATTTTATCAGTGCTCTTAGAAAAGAGAAAATCAAAAATTTCAGAAATATATGCCATTGCACAATGAGAGCAGCAACAAACCATACAATTAAAGAACGGGTTTAATTAACAACAAGAATTGGCTCCTAATTGACCAACTGGTTGGAGTGAAATTGGTTGGAGTTTGAGGCCCTGACTTAGTTGGTCTTGTATTAACTCACTCACTTCATGTTTCATTTCTGTTTGGGTGCCGTTTAATGAAAGAAATGAAGCAATTCAGAGGAATGATGAAGAAATTCAGTGGAACAAATCTTAACAAACAAGTCAATTAAAATGAAAGGAAAAGGAGTTAATTAGCAAAAACAGAAAATGGTTAGAATGAAAACCTTCAGTCACTGTGGCCTTTCAGGACCAGAGTTTGAGACCACTGATCTAAGTAGTGTAAAAAAAACACAAGTGTTAGGGGGACAGATCCCCTTGATTTTGTTTTTCACTCAAGTCTCATAGAACCAACCCTTGCTTGTAGTTTTGGACTGGCGGGAGTACTCAGGAAAAAAGGTCATGCACACTTTCAAACTGGTAATATAGATTCATTTCAATGTGAGAAAAAGAAGTAGATCAGTTTTAAAATAAAAAAAGCAGTCCTAGTCTGGGAATATCGTCACTCTGGAAATTTAGAATTTGACTATCTAGGAGTCCCTAAAGAAAATAAACAAATAAAATATACCAAAATACCAAAAATTCCTAAACTAAAAATAGCCAAAAACACTCTATCCATTCAGACAATAATATTTCAATAAAAAGCAACAGACATTCATCTTATTTTAATGCAGGATAAAATTAATCATTTCGGTTATAATTTTCAGCACTGCAAAGCCATCCTAATCCTTTTTAGTTTCTTCCTTTTTATTGTCATCTTCACTTCATAAATCCCCTGCCCCCAGCCACTCTTTCTTCTTCACAGCAAGTTTATAAAGAATTGTCTTGCCAAAACCAACTGATCTGTTCATCCTTCGTTTGTGTATTTGTAATCAATGAGATGAGATTTCCTCACAGCCTGCTCTGCTCCATAAATAAAAAAAAAAGATTTTTTTCAAGCAGATATGTGGCGCATCACCCAGGCACAATAAAACAAATACCAAAAAGGAATTCTGTAGGACTGCTCATCAATGCAGGGTGCTTTATCAATTTGAGAATAGTAGCAGGAGTAGCAATAGAATTTTTTGTGAATTTCCCCTTGGGATTAATAAAGTATCTATCTATCTAGGTATCTATGTATCTAGAAATAAAATTGCAGAATGATCAGTATGTAGTGGAAGTGGATATTTTAATGATGGTGGATACACCATGTAAAAAAACAAAAAAAAAAACAAAATTAAAGCTGCCCTGTGCATCTCAGGAAGGCTGTCCTTGAATACAGAGCTGCAACACACAAAGGACGGGTGATCTGTCCCACTATCTTTGCCTCAGAAAATCTTCACAAATATACCTTCAATATAAATGCTAAAGCTTCTTTTCTTCATATTTGTTCCCAATGCACTCTTGTCCCTTGAGATGGCTTTTCCTACTGTCTCTGTGCTAATAACGTACTAACATTCATTTCTTTTCTTTCTTTAAAAATAGATCTTCAACAGATTAAAGAGTATATAAAGGTAAACTCTCTAAATTGGATATTTCCTACTTGTCCTTTTCCTTTCGATCCACAGATCCTTTGTTCTTCAGAATGTCACTCTCTCAACATTAGATATCGTGAGAAACCTGCACATGACCTTTGATGGTCTCCTTGTTTTAATTAACACTCTTCTTGAATGAATTAGTATTGCAATTTCGGTGTTTATAACACTCAGACAATTTGACCTTTCCTCCGGCAAGGCTGCCAGCAACTGCCAGCAGAACTCTTCACCTCCTCCAGAATTCAGTCATCCGATCTCTGCATTCTGTTTCTCACTCATCCTGTCTTCTATACGGGGTACTTTTTATTGGTTTAGCACAGTTTAAGATTCTGGGGTTGCTGTGACTGTATATCTTGTGTAATATTTCTCATAGCCTGTCAAACAGGATAAAAGAGTCATAAAATGGTAAAATTCAAATTTCAGAACCACCCTGAAATTGAGTCATAAGTGGCTGGCAAGCCTCAGGGTAAGGATAATAAATAACTAATAAATGTGAAGACACAGCTGGAGCAATAGAGGATTTTTTTTTCTTATTCTTTTCTAGTTAAGCTATATAACCACAATGACAATGTTAATCAATCAGGTCACATATTGGTGTTGTATTCCAAATCGTAACCTCAGATCCTCAACTGAGTGTCTCCTTAGAATTCCAAGAGCAAAACTTAAAAGAAGTGGTGAGGCGGCCTTCTGCTGTTATGCACCTAAAATCTGGAATAGCCTGCCAATAGGAATTCGCCAGGCTAATACAGTGGAGCACTTTAAAAAACTGCTGAAAACACATTATTTTAACATGGCCTTCTCATAACTTCACTGTCATTTAATCCTGATACTCTGTATATCCAATTCATTATAATAACTATTCATTCAAAATCTGTACTAACCCCTACTCTCTCTTCTGTTTCCTTTTCCGGTGTCCTTTTGGTGGTGGCTTGCGCCACCACCATCTACCCAAAGCACCATGATGTTCCAACAATGATGGATGGATTAAAAGCCAGAAGTCTGTATGACCATCGCCATCAAATGACTCCGTGAGAACCCTAACTACAAAGAGGACTATTTCATTTATGTTAGGTAGAATGCCCAGAGGGGACTGGGTGGTCTCGTGGCCTGGAACCCCTGCAGATTTTATTTTTTTCTCCAGCCTTCTGGAGTTTTTTTTTGTTTTTTCTGTCCACCCTGGCCATCGGACCTTACTCCTTTCTATGTTAACTAATGTCTTATTTTAATTTTGTATTTTGTCTTTTATTTTTCTTTTCTTCATTATGTAAAGCACTTTGAGCTACTTTTTGTATGAAAATGTGCTATATAAATAAATGTTGTTGTTGTTGTTGTAAGGTAGAGAGAATTTAAATGTGATCTCCCTTGCATGAGAGATCCGTCTTGTCAAATGGTTTGTCTGTGATTCAGAATGCTTATCTATATAATCTTGTGATGGGGCAGATTGGCTTCATGCTCCCACATGACTTTTGGGAGCCTCTTGAACCCGCCACAGTCGATAACATAACTAAGGATGAGCTTAGCAACTGAGGACACATATATCCAGACAAGGGGTAGGGGCATAAAATGATTAGTGCTTTTATTAAAATTCAAAAATCAAATTAGTTCTCAAAACAGTGCAGTGCATCAAATTATCTTATAACGAAATAATCCATAAAAAAAGTGAACTGTGGAGGTTAAAATTTAGAATAAACAAATCCATATAAACAAGGCTAACAAACCTTGCAGGAAGCTGTTCTTTAAAATTCCCGAATCCTGGTACATCGTTTTAAAACTGACATCTCTCCGGTTTATTCTTTTTGAATCTTGCAGCATGGAAAGACATCATCCAACAGGCACAGACAACCCTCGGTTCCTGCTTGTGTCCTTGCTACCATCTCTGGCCTTGCAGGGGAGTCATCTGGAGTATTGTGGTTGCTCCTACTCCCTGGCTGCTCAGCAGGAGTAACCTACAGGCCCTTCTTGAGCGCCGGTCACATGCTCCATCCCCAGGGCTCCATTCCCATCGTCCTGCTTCCTCACTTTTGCCCCGGCTCTCTCTCACTTGCTCCTGCCCTTTAACCTCCATGTTCATTGTCTCTCAAAGCTGTTCCTTCCTGTGCAGGCTCCTGTTATCCTGCCTCTTCTAATGGGGTGCAGGTGTGACACAGCACTCCCTCCTCAGCAACATTGAGACACCTGACAGACACTCGCACTTGCCTGTGCATACTCAATCAGCCAGGCATGTCCTTCATCCCTGCATCAGAGTGCGATCATGCACACTGTGACAGATAGGGGGCACTGTCGTCCCCTTTAACCCGCAGATCAGACACCAGACACCAGATAAAAGTCCAATAATAATATTTATTCAGACAATAATGTGTACCAAGCACCCTCCACTCCACAATACTCATAAACCAATAAACAATAATCACTACAATAAACAAGCCTCCACTCCCAGACGCATTGCAACCCTTCCTCCTGACTCAGCTCATCTGTCTGGGATTTCCCAGAGTCCTTTATAGTCCTTGACCCGGAAGTGCTTCTGAACCCTCAGTTCATGTGACTTCCTAGCACGTCCGGGTCAGATCAAAAACTCTTCTTTTTCATCCCGGAAGTACGTCATTTCCTCTGTCGCCGTGACTAAGATGTACTTCCGGGTTATAGGGCAAATAGCAGTCCCTGGGCCTCCCTGCAGTGACTCCTGGTGGCCCCCATCGTATCCAGCAGGGCTGTGCATTAAAACTCCATTGTCCATAATTCCCTGCTGGCATTCGGGGCATCTCCATGCTGCAGGGAGGGCTCCATCTGGCGGCCTGGGGGTACTGGCCAGGATGAATGGCCGGCCATATCTCACAACACCCACCCCCAGGTTGGAGCCTGCACGTACCAGCCATGATTATTTATTTAAAATCTGTTAGAAGCCATGGATGATCTATCACAAATCTGTTTAAATAAAATTGTTATACCCCCTGTCTGCCTTTGGCTTTGTTTGATGTTACTTATCTGTTTTTCACACTCATCTCACTTAAACACTCAAGTCAAATCTTGCCTATTTGTTTGATCACCAATCATGCAAAAACAGCGGAGCTAATTTTCACATATTTTTGCATGTATGTTTCCGTTGGTCCAGCTTAAAACATACAAGCGCTTGAAAAATGATGTAGAGGGAGTTGTAATAGGGGGGCAATCAAAAAACTGCAAATACTCCAAAATGGCAGAGTCGATCCTAATGAAATTTTCCATATACAATAAGGTGGAACCAACTTAAACCCAGGTACCATGATGTTTCAATAAATTAATTAAAAAAGGGTAGTTGTTATGGGTGGAGGCAAAAAATGTACAACAGTTTAGCCAAAGGTAATGAATTTAGCATATTGTTTGGATTTGGCCCTTCGTATAGTACAGGCTACATTCCATGTTAGTGAAACTATGGTGCAGAGTTAAAAGGGGTTGGGGTTGCTGTGGTGTGATGGGAGACAAAAAAATCACTCAGAACTGGTAGTCTGCTTTTGCAAAATTTTATATTTGCCTCGTTGCTTATGCAATTTATAATAAAGAATTCATGGACTTTAATGAATATAATTGAGTAGTTGCAATGGGAGGGCCAACACCACAAAAACCACTCATTACTTCAAAACAATTAAGTTTCATGAAATTTTGTATGTATATTACAGTTAACACAAATTAACATCTAGAGTTTATAGAGTTTTAAAAGTTTCATCATGAATAGGTGGCTCAATAGAGAGAACACAACTAAAAACAGTAATTTTGCCCAGCTTACATGCCATATCAGTGATTCAATTATTCAACATCCATCCAGTTTATTAATGTGGGATTAAACATCTGTTTATGAAACCACAGTAAACCAAGGAATGCAAAGAAGTAGCATTTGTGGTCCAACCCAAAAAGTTACTAAAATTATGGAATTCAATCATAAACAAAAAGAACAAATTCTAGACTCATGAGAGCAAAGAAAGTGATATGAACAGTAGTATAAATGACAGATGGGACACTGGCACTTCAGCCAGAATGCAAACCATTATACAAATACTAGCTGTGCTACCCATCTAAGACAGGTTAAATTCTAAAGTGCACTCTCCATTTAAATGTAGTTTGTAATGCACACAGTAAAAATGCATTGCTTTTTTCATTCCGACAGATGGCACATCCGAAATATTTGTAGTAATAAAATGCATCACTAGAAATGTTTTGTGATGCACCATCTGATGGAATGAATTTTTTAATTCTACAAATGTTTTTGTGATATGCCATCCGTTGGAATAACAGAGACATAACAACTAGATGGACACACAGATACATAGACACTTATCCTTTTACTAAGGTGGATTCCATGGCAATGCCAGGTACTTTTTGTTATTTAATAAATTCTGCTTAAAGTTACTTTACAGCCTTTTCATTGTGCTGCCTGAAAAGCATATTCTAAGTGACTCCGGCAGAATTTTTAGTTCTCTTCACTTCTCCTCTGTTTCACTTTCTCTGCTCTTCCAGTTGCAGTAAGAATTCAAATCAAAACACAGCTCTGCTCCTCAATGTTTCCAGTCTCTGGTCTCTGCATACTTCCCTACAAAAACTCTCTGAAGAAGTTATCAGTTCACTTTCAGCCTGTTTACTGTCTGTCTCTAAATAAAACTGTAAGCTGTTTGGATGTCTATTTGTTTATCTGTTTGTTTCTTGGCTAATCACACAAAAATGGCTCAACCAATTTTCACAAAATTTTGCATGTACAGTGTATGTTGCCATTGGTCCAACTTAAAATAGTGGCCATATGGCATATTGGGAAGAGAGGTTGTAAAGGGAGGGGGTCAACCCAAAAACCAGCAGGGACTATAATTCTCATGTGGCAGCAGGAGCACCTTGGGACTGATGGGAGGACACCATAATTGAGGAACACAATGTTTTGCATGGCCAATGCAGAATCTCATCTAAGGACACATGTACAACTTTTTCTTCCTAATTAATTTAGATAATGGTTACATTGGTTCACACAACTACATCTTTTTGTTTCACTGTGGACTGTGTTTAGCCATGTAGACTTTTGTCAGGACAGTTTATCCACAGTTTATTTATTATGCCAGGTACCTCAGCTAGTACATACTTAATCTTCTTCTTTCGGCTGCTCCCGTTAGGGGTTGCCACAGCGGATCATCTTGTTTCATATCTTCCTGTCCTCTACATCTTGCTCTGTCACACCCATCACCTGTATGTCCTCTCTCACCACATCAACATTCAAACTTCCTACCCTCAGTTCCACTCTCTTTACCTTCCTCCTCTCCTCTTTTCTCTGGACATGTCTCCTCCATCTTCTTCTCCTCCTTCGGCCAACAGTAGCCCAATTTCCGCCAGCACACTGTTGGCTAGGTACTCTGGTGGTCATTGTTAACCCAGGACTTGACCAATCCAGTATGGAAATCTGTATTGCTGTCCGCATGTTCTTCTTCTTCTTCTATCGGCTGCTTCCGATAGGGGTCACCACAGCAGATCATCTTCTTCCATATCTTCCTGTCCCCTACATCTTGCTCTGTCACCCCCATCACCTGCATGTCCTCTCTCACCACATCCATAAACCTTCTCTTAGACCTTCCTCTTTTCCTCTTTCCTGGTAGCTCTATCTTTAACATCCTTTTCCCAATATACCCAGCATCTCTCCTCTGCACATGTCCAAACCAACACAAGCCTCTCTGACTTTGTCTCCCAACCGCCCAACCTGAGCCGACCCTCTAATGTACTCATTTCTAATCCTGTCCATCCTCGTCACACCCAATGCAAATCTTAGCATCTTTAATAATTCTGCCACTTCCAGCTCTGTCTCCTGCTTTCTGGTCAGTACCACCGTCTCCAACCAATATAACATAGCTGGTCTTGCTACCGTCCTGTAGACTTTCCATTTCACTGTTGCTGATGCTCATCTGTCACAAACTACTCCTGACACCTTTCTCCACCCATTCCGCCCTGCCTGCATTCTCTTTTTCACCTCTCTTCCACAATCCCCATTACTCTGTACTGTTGATCCCAAGTATTTAAACTCATCCACTGTTGCCAACTCTGCTCCTTGCATCCTCACCATTCCACTGACCTCCCTCTCATTTACGCACATGTATTCTGTTGTGTTCCTACTGACCTTCATTACTCTCCTGTCTAGAGAATATCTCCACCTCTGCAGTGTCTCCTCAACCTGCTCCCTACTCTCGCTACAGATCTTAATGTCATCAGCAAACATCATAGTCTAAGGGGATTCCTGTCTAATCTCATCTGTCAACCTGTCCATCACCATTGAAAATAAGAAAGGACTCAGAGCTGATCCCTGATGTAATCCCACCTCCACGTTGAATGCATCTATCACTCCTACTGCAGACCTCACCACAGTCACACTTCCCTCGTACATATCCTGTACAACTCTTATGTACTTCTCTGCCACTCCTGACTTCCTCATACAATACCACAACTCCTCTCAGGGCACCCTGTCATATGCTTTCTCCTGGTCCACAATGACACAATGTAGCTCCTTCTGGCCTTCTCTATACTTCTTTATGAACACCCTTAGAGCAAACATTGCATCTGTGGTGCTCTTTCTTGGCATGAAACTATACTGCTGCTCACTAATCATCAACTCCCTTCTTAATCTAGCTTCCATTACTCTTTCCCATAACTTCCCGCTATGGCTCATCAATTTTATCCCCCTGTAGTTACTACAGTCCTGCACATCCCCTTTATTATTAAAAATCGGCACCAGTACACTTGTCTGCATGTTCTTGTCCACATGTTGATCTGACAAAATTTTACACCAGATGCCAATCCTGACGTAACCCTTTCCATTTATCTGGGCTTGGGACCGGCACGAAGAAACATACTGGTTTGTGCATCCCCTTTGGCTGAGTTACTTCAGCTACTACATATTCAGTGTTTAAAATTACAAAGAGAATTAGTACAGTGGATCAAGACTGTTACTTTAATTAAGAACACAGGGATACAGTTAGATAGATAGATAGATAGATAGATAGATAGATAGATAGATAGATAGATAGATAGATAGATAGATAGATAGATAGATAGATAGATAGATTGATAGATAGATACTTTATTAATCCCAGTTGGATATATGTTAAGGGTAACAGAAACATTAGGAAGTATTTCTTTATGCAGAGAACCATAGACACATGGAATAAGCTACCAAGTAGTGTCATAGACTTTCAAAACTAGGCTTGCTGTTAATTTGGAAGAATTAAGTGGATAGGACTGACAAGCTTTGCTGGACTGAATGGTCTGTTCTCTTCTAGATTGTTCTAATGTTCTCATCTCACATCTCACTCCCAAACTGTGGGATAAGCTTCCCATGACCCTCTGACTAGCTCTGCTGATGTTCAGGCACCCTTGAAGACAGGCCACATTACAAAGCATGTTGTGGCTGCTTAGACTCTCTGTCCTTCTGCTTTTCTAGACATCTGCAGCTGTCATGACTGAATAACCTGTCAGATAGCTTTGGTTTTGTTTGAGTTATAGCTTTCTATCTAGATGTACGAATAACTCCAGTATCGTACGCTCTGAGTGGTTCTTCAGGGCAATGCCACATGAAGGTTCCACAAAGAATCTTGATTTAATTAAATCTGTAACAGGCTCCATAGAGTAAACAGCCATGACTTGATGGTAACAGATTTGTGAAATCCCAATAGGTTTTTGATTTTGAAAGGACTCTTGATTCATACAATAACACAGGCCATAAGTCCTGCTATCTACCCTACCATATATTAAGATTTTTATTTTTTTGTACACATTGGAATTTTTCTCATGTCCTTTTCATATGTAATAAACCCTTCTCGGAATTAAATGGTGCTTTGTCAACCAATAATTCTACAATAAACCACATAAGCCAATAAAAAAACATAGTTTTTAAAAAGTGTACTAATTTTCTATGAATGTGGCTCTCTGTTGCTTGATATCTTTGTATTTTGTAAATCACTCATATGCCTGTTTAATGTTTTTGTATTAAAAGTTGCATTGTATAAAGGAATCTGCTAAGTAAATAATCACAATAATACTCTAGCAGCGTCAAGCACAAGGCAGCAGGCAAGCAAGGAGAGGATGACAGGCTATTATAGTGTACAGTCTATCATGCAGTCAAGTAAAAGCCACTAATACATTTTAATTATGACAATGGAAAAGGCAGAACAGCAGCGGGTGTAAATGGACTCACTTTTGAAGATTTATTGATCCCAGAAACATATTAACTCACCCAAAATTCTGCACAGGATTAAATGACATTTTAGGAATGTACATACTGTATCTTAGAAACTAACCCAGATTCATACAATTTTTATGTATATAATCATGAATAATATAATACTTGAAGATTTCAGGTTTGGAAGCAAGAATGCATTATTTAAATACTGGTATTTATATGCGTCACAATCATCCAATTAAGTCTAAAGTGCTTAAACAAATGCTCCCCTCCAAGTCCCTCAGTGTCTCTGGAGTAGCAGTAGCCCTGTGGCTGGAGCGGCTTGTCAGGGAAATCAGAGGCCCTGTTTTGCACTGGACATACCTTCAGATAATGTTCATACATAATCGCATTCCCGGCCTCAGGGTTGTCCCAACTCTTGAAAGCAGATGTAAGGAAAGTCAGCTTGAAATATAGCTGATGAACTTGAAAATCAAGGTTGTAATTAATAAATGTGGCACAGAGTATATAGCAGATTTCCAGAGTGTAGAATATCTATGAATATCCTTGAAAGAAATTGCTGGTGCAAAAAGACAAATAAGTAACAAATAACCAGTAAAAACTCATAGACATATTTAAAAGACACCTGGATCTAACATGCAAATCTTTTCTGGTCAGCATTTTGTTTTACTTTATATATGGTTTTCTCTTCCAGAACTGCAAATACGTCATTGCACCAGTCACCTTTGGGACGTTACTTACAAACACTGTTTAAAAAATGCTAGTTGTGCGGAAATTTGTTTTAAAATAGATCTGATTCTCCTAAAAAGCTCTGTATGCATGTCAACAAATAGGACAAACCGTTTCATATTTTTTTTTCATTCTTTGGTAAATGCACACCTAGTATTAAATTCCCAGTCATCAGCTATATGTTGAATCAGCAACCAGGTGCTTGGCAAAGGCATTCTGACCTTGATTATACTTTTAAAACTTAACTTTGAATGTAAGCACTGTTTCTTCCATTCGTTCACAATGCCATTGTTCCTCCCTTACATTACAGAATTTATTACACACCAGTAGAAAGGACACAGACCTGTTTAAAATTCAAGTAAAAATAAACCTACAGTAGGAGTCTTGAAATACTGAACTGGTGTAAGTGTAAATGATATGGAGGTCCTTTCATCATAGAATTTAAAGGAGGCTAATTCATTTAACATCACATATTCTTATTAGCGATCTGTTTATATTACTTTTTAATGACTGACGATCACTAAATCAAATCCATTCCCTTTCTCCTCTTGGTGTTCTGCGATGATCTTTTCTGTGCTTTAGAGTGGATGTGTCGTTGACAAAGGCAGACCCACTGCTGGATTTGTTGGAATGTGACGCACTACAGAGTGCTCCTTGTAGTCCTGGATGGACAGCTCATATATAAACTCAGACTATATTTTTGATGTTGTAAGAAAGCTTTTAGTATAGGAGATAAGGGGAGTTGTTCTTGTCCATTGCGAGAGATAGACGTCTGAAACGGAGCTCCGTTAGCAGCGGTGTTACTTTTTGTATTATTTCCTTATTATCATGAGATAGCCTGTATTTATCCAACCTGAGGGTTCTACTATAGCATATATAAACATGGTCGGTAAGAAACGGGCTCAGAAAGAAATGGAAAAGAAAACTAAAGCTACACCCAAGCTCAGACCGACAAGCCCAAGTTCAAGCTCAAGGTATGGTCTTTCAGAGACTGACCTGGAACAGATGGGTGAAAGCCCAGACTCCTCGGGACCATGGTCCGCAGCATCATCTCCATTTGAGAGCGAAATGGGGAGCGAATGTGCGAGTGATGCGGGTCACGATAGCTTGCTGATTGGAGAAGATCATTTGAAACTGGAAAAGGCCTTGCAGTCTATGCTTTCACCTACTCCATGCGAGCTGGGAACATCGGCTATAATACAGCCTGCTGCTTCACCTACAGTGCTCGCAAGCACAAATGATCTGTCCGAACTGAAGGTTATGATCTCTGAGCTCAAGCAAGAGATAAAGAATGATATAAAGAAAAGCGAGAAAGCAAGCGAAAAGGCAAGTGAGAAGCTGCGACAGGAGCTGCAAGAGCTGCAGCAGAATAACCATAGACACGGAGAAACGTGTATGTATCTGCTTTGAGGCGGCCTTTAATGGTATGCTGGATAAAATTGAGGAGCACATTCAGGAAAGCACGTCTAAACTGAGCACACTTGCCAATCAACTGGAGGATGTTAAGCAGGCATTCACAACTCGAATTGAAATAACCGAAAATCTAGCATCCACCGCTGATGGAAAAGCCTAGGGCATAGTGGGGCATAGTGACTTTAGCTCCAAAATCAGAGGTGCATGGTCGGAAGTATTTTCTTGATATGTTGTTTATTGCTTTCTGTATTTGGTTTGTATTTTATGTGTTTATTGCATGTCATTTAGTGCTTTAACTATACAGTATTTTTAACAGAGCATAGCTCACTGAACACACTGAAATAAACTGAACTGAAGTTGAGTTTTTAAAATGATTCAGCTTTTTAAATGAGCAATTAACACATTTGTTGTGCTTCAAAATTTCAAGTCTTAAATTTTCCCTCTTTTTATATTAATTTAATCAGTTCCAAAATAAAACAGTACCAGTTGGTAATTATTTATGAGGAGCTTAATGACAATTTTATTCTGATTAACTGGAAATGTTGAGAAATTATTTCAGTCATATTGAATTATAAATCATAAATAGTATGTTTGTGATTCTGCTGTACTGCCTGGCTGTTATCCTGCATATGGAAAAGTCATCTCAGATAAAGGAGCATTGGAATCAGATGGAAGATTCACTCATCAGATTGGATGGCCAGCACAGTCTCCACTACAGAAAACTCTGAAAAGTCAGCCAGTTGGCAGAGATCTCCAGGACTGTGACTCTGTTTTTGACTTTCTCTTTTACAACTTTAATATCTACAATTGTTTATTGTTAATAGTCCATCATTTAGTTAATGGACAGATATGATTGGTTTCTACCTTGATCTCCATGTGCTTTAAAAAAATTGCCTTCATATGTGTACCCGTTTCCATCCATCATCCAATCCACTATATCCTAACTACAGGGTCACAGGGGTCTGCTGGAGCTAGTCCCAGCCAGCACAGGGTGCAAGGCAGGAAACAAACCCTGGGCAGGGCGCCAGCCCACCGCAGGGCATGCACACACACACTAGGGATGATGTAGAATCGCCAGTCCACCTAATCTGCATGTCTTTGGACTGTGGGAGGAAACCGGAGCACCTGGAGGTAACTCATGCAGACACGGGGAGAACATGCAAACTCCACACAGGAAGCAAACCCAGGACTCCTAACTCAGAGGCAGCAGCGCTACCCATTGCGCCACCGTGCCGCCCTGTACCAGTTTCGTATTTAGTAATTAGTATAATCTATACTTGTATTTTCAAAGTGAATATTGTTCACAGAGCTCTGCGCCTGCACTTAGTGAAGAGAGATATACATAAAATAAGCTGTATTGTATTATAAGGCGGCATGGCACTGGGTAACTTTCAATTTTATAACTGAGCAGCAAAAATATGCACAATAAAATCTTGGAAATCGGCAGAAATTCATGAATTTGCTTCAGCCTGGCTTGCAATGGAAAACAAATTCTATTCTAAATCAACCTTGTATTCCCTGTCATCAATTTACCAGCAGTCCAGTTGTCCACCAATTACTTAAACTGTGGAATTAATGCGGGATGAACAAGATAGGGAAGTTCTAATCTATTGCTCCTATACACCATAATCACCTTTTTCCATCTTCTCAAACCGATTTAGTATTTAATTTATGGAAAACCTTAGGGATTAAGATACTTAGACATCAATGACAATGTATTTGCATGTTATGACCAGTTATGCTCCAAATTTAACTTTCTAGCTACTACTGACCTTGTATTGACACACATATTAAACGGGAGGTCTTTCCATTCCTCCAAGGTCTCTCCTTCTCTCTCTCCTTCCATTGTCTCTTTCTCCATAGAGGTTCTGGTTTCTCTGACATCTGCTGGATTACAGGCACCATAACATTTTGGAGGACGTGAGCCATTGTCTCTCTTCTGCTTTGACATCTGCACATGCTGCACTACATAAATATCATGCTAGACAGAGCCACCTGCATGCCAGTGTTCTCACTCTCCATCGTAGTTTCTCTCTCATAGTTTCATGTAGTTCTTTTGAAGGACTTTATTTACCCTGGGCAACCTTTTTAGTCAGCTGAAGTTACATTTAATCTTATTTGGATTTACTTTTACGTGCAAAATAGTTTACAAAAATAATGCCTAAAGGAATAAAAGCCTGTGTTCCTTTTTGGTAGTAACTGAAAGATACAGTACTAAAGACTTGTGTTTTAGTCACAATCGGTAAACTATAAAAATGTTTTGGATACATCCCTTTAAAATAAAAAGGCTGTGTAACACTGCTCCAAAGGGAATATTTTACGGTGACCTTTTCTTTCTTCTTTGAGCAGGGTACTGAGATCAAAAACATCTCCATTGCTTTTTAGGTTTATTGGCTACCTTCATTTCTTTGAACGTGCTAAATATACAGAAGAAACATTTGCTTTTTATGTAACATATCTAAAATGAATTTTGAAGTACTTTTAAAAAATCAAATCATATCTCAATTTTTTTATGTTAAATTAATTTCTAAATGCATTACCTTCAGGTTCCAAATCTAAGGACATACTGTTCATTTCTGGAATTGTTGTGCACACATTGTATCATTGTCCTTAATCACCTGCAATTCAAATGTGTTAAAATTCAGGACAGTACTGAAAAGCAGTTACATTTAAAAGAAGGGTCTAAACGGTTTACTAAAAATGTCTGTACTAAGAAACTGCCACCAAACAGCTTCATATTCCTAGGCTGAAGTGCCACTCCTACTACTTGTTTCTGTGAGTTTATACTTTCTCCCAATTTTTTCTGGATATTGTGTCTATAAGTGTACATTAGTGTGTTCTGTGATGGCCTAGAATTTCACCTATACATTATTACCAACCTAGGGAGTAATGGGGTTGGGTGGAGGGTTCTGTGCCCGCCTGGCAAATGGTTTCAAGACTTAAGGGGCATCGCTGACATGGAATAAGGTAGTTCTCAGTCCCAAAGAAGACAGTCAGGAGACGTAGAGAAAGCCAGTACTGACAACAGAAAATGGCTTTATGTGTGATGTGAGAGAGGGAGATGGGAGGATATAATGGGAAGGGTCAGAGCAATGGGCAGAGGTGTCTGTCTCTCTAATAAAAAACACAGCAAAACCACTAGTGTAAACTTAATTTCTGTATTTATGGAAAGAGTGTCTCAGATATATTGTATATGTTAATTTAAAACTTGTGTCTTTGATGTGCAGAGCAAGGCCAGAAAGCAAATGCCAGAGGTAGCAACACCTCTTTGCTGCTATAGGGCACATCCTGGAAGAAAGTCAGTAAAATGGACAACTGTCTCAGAGGCCTTGCCCTTTAAGCATAGAGAAGGCTTAGGGACAACAGGAGTTACCAGATGGAGTTCTTCCCTTTAGACCATACAAAAAATGGAAAGCTGCCCCAGCCTTGTAAGTGATTCTGGGCTTTAACCAGGGGAAGATGGAGTTTAAAGCCACCTCACAGCAGAGTCAGGGTAGACAGTAGGAGTAACACACAACTGGGGAAAAAAAAGAGCGGTTAGGGTGTGAAGAGAATAAGAATGTGATAAGAAGTGAGAAAAGAGGGAGTACTTTGACGCTTTGTCCCTTGCTTTAGCTTCTTTGTTGGCTTATCTTGTTGTTTATGTAAATTATTTTGTATTACTAAATATATTTTGTTGATTTCCTCCCCTTTATATTTTATGCATTTTAGTTCTGTATTTACTTGTTTTTCTTTTCATTCTCTTCTTAGTTCAGTTCAGTTCAGTTCATTATTTTTCTTGTTGTTCGCATGTTGAGCCCAAGTGATGGGACAGGCCATGTCACAGGTTTAGTTTATTGATGAAAATATTAGTGAGAAGTCAAGCAAAATGACACCTTTTATTGGCTAACTAAAAAGATTACAATATGCAAGCTTTTAAGGCAACTCAGGCAACTTCTTCAGGCAAGATGTAATGAAGAAGGGGCCTGAGTTTGCCTCGAAAGCTTGCATATTGTAATCTTTTTAGTTAGCCAATAAAAGGGGTCATTTTGCTAGACTTCTCACTACATTAATAATGGCTAACACAGTACAACACCCTAGTACTGCTTGATGAAAATATGTAACCATTGCAAAACAAGAAGCAGAAGTAGAAATAGGTTTGGGAAATGTCTGTAACCCTGTATAATGAAAATAAATCTAAAAGGAAATGATCTTTTCACAAACACAAAGTTGACATCTTTTCAGATGGGAGAGTGTGTTATCATGAAGTTTGGGAGACTTACCAGGAACATTTATTGGGTTCATCTACCCTCATCCTTGAAGATTAATACACACACAGAGGTATACACATATAAACATAGAGATTCTATTGAGACAAAGTCTCGATTGGTTCCATTTGCAAGTCTCTCTGCAATATTTCACATTGTACACAGCTACATACACACACACAGAGAGATCCAATCCAGAGAAAGCCTTGAGTGGTGCCAATTGCCAGTCACTCCTTAGTATGCTGCATAAGATTCTCGATATGGGGATTTACTAACACCAGCTCTAACACACATGCGGGTGTCGTTCCGACATACAGGAAAGCTCAATTCTGCTATTTATTAACCAAACTATGTCCTACTTTTACCACAGTTGTTCTAATTATTGAGGAACTAGAAAAAGAGCCCATTTCGACAACGCAAGATGAAACGGGCATGAGTGGAATAGTAATAAGTATAAGCACCACAAACCTGATATAGGTGTATTGAATGAATGCGTAATTGAATCAGAATGCGTAATTAGGCCTCGAGCTGTAGTCGAAATCGCCTTTCAGGCCTCTAGAGCTTTAATCGAGGTCGCCTTTCTCTTTGAATTTTTGCGGCCGTAAATCTGCTGCCTGCCGTGATGTTGGGGTTGGATGTCGGTCGAAGTCGCCTTTCTCTTTGAATTTTCGCGGCTGTAAATCCGCCACCTGCCGCAATGTCGGTCTTATAAGGTTTTTCAGGCAGCTGCGCAGAAGGCGACTGCACATTCGGCTTCGGCGGATGTGAGTGAGTGAGTGAGTGAGGAGGCTGGCGAATTATGTATTAAGATGACATCAACAGCCTTGATAAACCCTTTGAATAAGAAAAGTAGTATCAAACTCACACTTGGTGCCAATTTATTATTTCAGTCACTCTAAATAGAAGACAAAATATAGAAAATATAAAAGAATCGTGGTATTTATTAATGTATATCAATACTAAACAGAAGAAAATATAATAGAAAATAAAATAGCAAAGCCGGGATATAAACAGTCCTAGAAAAACTTACTGAAAATCAGAAGTGGTCAAGGGGTAGATGTTCTGGCTGGCTTTTGGTTTAGCGATCACTGTTGTTCATAGTTAAGTTTTCTGACGTCCAAAGGAGATTATCTCACGTCTTTTGATGTGACATCGCCCTTCTGTCATTATTTTCTTTTCTTTTATTTTCTCCTCTCTCTGGTCCATCAGATGAGCCATATTTAAGTTAAAATGCACATGTGGGGTTTTGAGACATGTGACATTGCACACTTTTGATTGTCAATCCTGTCCAGATGACAAATGACTCTGATCAAAGTGTTTGATCTTATAAATAACCCCACACTCCTTCATTCCTAAGCTGCAAACTAATTGTATATTCCTAGTCCTACGGCACCCATCTGTTTACAGGTTATAAATGAATACAGATTCTATGTTATGTGCATATTTCCCATTCCTAGGTAATAAAGTAGTGGCAGTACAGATGCAGGAGGATGTGATTGGGTGAAGTGGCACTCAAGGTATGCGTGGGTTCTGGGAGGTCGACAGTGCTGCTCATACCTCTGAGCTCTAAAAGCACTGTCATTCTGGCATTAGTCCATAGCTGCAGAGAAGAAGAATCAGCTTAGTGAGGCCATTTGAGATGGTGAGAGGGCCTGTGTACAACGTATTGGAGTATTTACCACAACAGGTTGTTGAAGCTCATCCAGCAGCAGTATGCACATACACAAATTTGAAGTCTGTTATGTATTTAGTTCCTTTTGGAGTAAGTGCATAGCATAGCCAACACTGCCCACGCTTCTAGATTAGAGGGACTGGTTGAGAAAACCCATGGCCATATAAAACTGGATGTATTTTATCAAGAAGCTTTTGTCTTTGGCATTGAGACTATCTGAACTAGAAAAAGGAGAGAAGGCAGTGTGCACACTTCTTGTTGCAAAAGAAGATCTTAGGGAAATAGCTGGCATTTTTCTTTCTGTATTTGCAGTATTTTTTAATATCTTTTCCCTGCCTAACATTTTATAAGGTAAGAAGAAAAGGGATTTTATTATTGTTTTTGTTTTTCTATTAAGTTTTTTCTTGTGCATGATTTGTGTGTCATCTGGACGGTGTTATATATGAAGTGTGATAATTTAATTCCCAGAATGAACAAGTACTAAAAATATGTATGTACCTGTATACTAGTGGCTACTGTCACCTACAGCTGTGCATTTAGTTAGACAATATTGCGATTGCTGGAAACACACCTGGAACTCTGTTTCTGAAATACCCTTGAGAGTCTTTGTCATGTTATGCTGGATGTCAGAAATGTCTGAAAATCTTCATCCTTTTATGGCAGTTTTCATTTATGGGAAGAGCCATAAATCACAAGTGGCTCTTTGCAAGTCAGGTGAATAAGGTGGATGATCCAATTTGTTAATTGATTTCTTAGCCGGGAACTTGTAAACAGTAAGTGCATCATTGCTTGTGATATTATCACGATGGATGATTCCCTTCTGGTGGCATCATTCACATCTTCTCACCCCACCTTGAACCTCTTATGCCACCCAAAAACACTTGACGTTTTCATAGCATCCTCACTGTATGCCTCTTTAAACAGCACCAACATTTCAGCAGCACTTTGTAGCATGGGCAACACTGCATGGCCATTCCGGGAATTAAATCTTCATACCTTGTATTTAATGACATGTCACCACTTTTTGTTCTTGATTTGTGAACTTGTAAATGAAGAATCATTTTTTTACACCTTATTTTTATCTGTGTTTCAATTCTCCAACTCACTGGTCCGGTCGGTTACAACTCCAGATTCCCGGTGACTAGGAACACAAAAAGGCGCAGGGCATCACAAGTGGGTGCTGCAGCTGTGAATGTAGGTGGTCTCTTAAAGCACCTCAAGTCGAGACAGTAGCTCCTGCTTATGTTATCTCATTCCCTTTTTTGGATTCTTTCTTGAAAACAATCTGTAAGTTTATGATTTTCAGTTATTTGGTTAATGGACTATATCCTCTTGTTTTGTTAATGATTTGCATTTTCATTTGGTTTATTTTTTATTTATCTTTTAGAAGACAACATTTTATGTCTTGTTCAACTCGTTTTGATAGTAAGATTTACTGTAAAGACTGGGACCTGCTTTTGGAGTGCTCAGTTAGGATTACTTTGAGTTTGAGTTTTGTAGGCCTAGTTTTGAGTGTCACACTTGTTTGAGTTTTGTGGACCTAAATTCACAACAGTACTGTGGTCAGCAGCCCCCCGAAACAGATTGGCATTCCAGACCTTTTTAGGCAGTCTCAGGGTTTTATTTCCTTTTCTATTTTATATTTGTGTTCCACTTTTTGTGCATTGGTTCCTTTGGGATTTTTGTTTATCACTGGCACCAACATTTTGCACCTTTTTAGCTATTATGTTGTGTTATTGTTCATATAAGGGCGCCCTCTTCTCACATCATTAATAGCAAAATTGGATGCAGCACATTGATGGATGTTTATTAAAAGCCTACAAAAAAAGAAAAATCTCAGACAAATAATGTTTATTTATTTTCAAATTGCACTTTTCTTCTAACTTATACAAACATAATACAAAACTTTTGATGAGAAAAAGTCTTTCAGTAAAGCTAACAGCAACTCAACCCATACTTTATCTTTTTCAAATCTGCTGTAAGAAATGTCTCCAATTATCTTGCCTGCGAGCAATACTTCAGTGATTTACTGTCATTGTGAAGCAAAACACAGTTTTCACAATCAAACAAAACATGGGTTTTATATATACATGACATGATGCTACATATTCTTTGCAAGGTATTGATTTTTTTTTTCTTTTTGAAAAGAAACTATTCTGCTTATAATGTAAGGTCTGGCTGTGAGGGAGGAAAATGTTCATTTATAATGTTTGCCTGTGTTATAAAATTTTGGGCAAAAAAAATATATATGTGTGTTTGTATATACCCTAACCCCTTTATATATACAGTGTATATATATATATATATATATATATATATACACAAACACACACACATATATATATATATATACACATATATTTGCAGTTGGAGATCCACGAAGGGAGAAAAAACGAATCACGTATCATAAAATGGTTTTATTCCTGAGCTTTCAACTCCTATCAGGGGTCTTCATCAGAGGATAATGCTTAGACTTACAAGAATGCGCATGGTCCTGTTTAATGCTAAAAACAAGAAATCGACAGCCGAAACACGAAACGCAGTTTATAGTATTCCATGCAATTCTTGCTCAGCTGTATACATAGGACAAACGTCAAAAAAAATCTCAACACGTGTACAGGAACATCGCAACGCCGTCAGAAGAAAGGACGCACTATCTTTGATATATGCACATACTAAATCGACAGGACACACAACTGGGACAACGTAAAAGTAAAATTTAAGGCCAGTACAAAAAGCGCCAGAGAGTTGGCCGAGTCTTGGCTATCAGATGAAAACACCATCAACAGACACTTGGACATAAACCCAGCATATGCCAACTTAAAAAGGACATATACACAATGATTAAACTATACAACCCCCCCCCCCCCCCCTTGATCATACTGACTTAGTCACCTCCACCCACCCCCCCATACTGAATGTGTTGCTATATATTGCCTTTGATTCTTGTAAGTCTAAGTATTATCCTCTGATGAAGACCCCTGATAGGGGTTGAAAGCTCAGGAATAAAACCATTTTATGATACGTGATTCGTTTTTTCTCCCTTCGTGGATCTCCAACTGCAAATATGCAAACCGTATCACAGACCTTCTCTTCCATTCATACACATATATATATATACACACACATATATATATACAGTAATCCCTCCTCCATCGCGGGGGTTGCGTTCCAGAGCCACCCGCGAAATAAGAAAATCCGTGAAGTAGAAACCATATGTTTATATGGTTATTTTTATATTGTCATGCTTGGGTCACAGATTTGCGCAGAAACACAGGAGGTTGTAGAGAGACAGGAACGTTATTCAAACACTGCAAACAAACATTTGTCTCTTTTTCAAAAGTTTAAACTGTGCTCCATGACAAGACAGAGATGACAGTTCTGTCTCACAATTAAAAGAATGCAAACATATTTTCCTCTTCAAAGGAGTGCGCGTCAGGAGCAGAGTCTGTCAGAAAGACAAAGGAAAGCAAACAAATCAATAGGGCTGTTTGCTTTTAAGTATGCGAAGCACCGCGGCACAAAGCTGTTGAAGGCGGCAGCTCACACCCCCTCCGTCAGGAGTAGACAAAGAGAGAGAGAGAGAGAGAGAGACAGAGTTTGTTTTTCAAGCAAAAATCAATACGTGCCCTTCGAGCTTTTAAGTATGCGAAGCACCGTGCAGCATGTCGTTTCAGGAAGCAGCTGCACAAAAGATAGAAACGTGAAGATAATCTTTGAGCATTTTTAGACGAGCATCCGTATCGTCTAGGTGTGCGAACAGCCCCCCTGCTCAATCCCCCCTACGTCAGGATCAGAGAAAGTCCGCGCAAGAGAAAGAGAAAAGTAAGCTGGGTAGCTTCTCAGCCATCTGCCAATAGCGTCCCTTGTATGAAATCAACTGGGCAAACCAACTGAGGAAGCATGTACCAGAAATTAAAAGACCCATTGTCCGCAGAAACCCGCGAAGCAGCGAAAAATCCACGATATATATTTAAATAAGCTTACATATAAAATCCGCGATGGAGTGAAGCCGCGAAAGGCGAAGCGCGATATAGCGAGGGATTACTGTATATACACATACATACACATATATATACATATACAATACATACTGTATATACACATAAATATATATATATATATATATATATATATATAGTGGCGGACGGCATACAAGCTTCAACTGGGGGAGGGGCAGTGTGGCGGACGGCTGGGACTCATGCTCAGTCAGGATGCCTGGAGGATGGAAGGACTGGGAGAGAAGCAGTACCTCCCCTGGAACACGAGAAGGCAGCCACCCTGGTGAGTGTTGGGGCCACAGGAACAGAGCTTGGAAGCTCAACCTTGTGGGGGCCTGTGGCCACCACCAGGGGGTGCATGGACATTGGCTAAGCCCTGGACTTCAGCACTTCCGCCACACCAGGAAGTGTTGCCAGAACAGGAACCAGGTACACCTGGAGTGCTTCCGGGTGCCCATGCAGCACTTCCACCACACCAGGAAGTGCTGCAGGAAGGTCATCAGGGAGCACCTGGAGCACCTCCGAGGGCATTATAAAAAGAGCTGCCACACTCCATTCAGGGAGCCAGAATAGGGAGGCAGAGGGCAGAGCTTGCCATTGGAGGAGTGAGGGTGGCAGAGAAGATGGAAAGAAAAGACTGAGCAATAGTGCTGGTGGGTCGTGCACTGTGTGTGAGGTGCAGTGAGGTGCAAAGGACTGTGTAGTGAAGAAACAAAATAAAAGCGTGTGTTTCGACTTCTGTGTTTCCTGGTGTCTGTCTGTAGTCGGGATGATATTCCACAATATATATAATACAAAGTTATTGTCTGTTATACCTGCATTTTTATTACTCTTTAATTTAATATTGTTTTTTATCAATATGCTGCTGCTGGAGTATGTGAATTTCCAATAAGGAGACTGTGGAAGATTGTGGGTTCGCTTCCCGGTTCCTCCCTGTGTGGATAGCGCTTTGAGTACTGAGAAAAGCGCTATATAAATGTAATGAATTAATAAATAATAATAATAATATTATTATTATTATATACTTACACACACGCACATTTTTTTACAGCAACATGTAAATGTTTTCAATCCCTGTTCAATTACTAGTCTCCCTGTCGATGCCGCTGAGAAGCACCCTCTTTGCATGATGCTGCCATCATAATGCTTAAGTGTAGGGATGATATTAGGCAGGTGATGAGCAGTGCCAGACACAGCTTTTGGAGTTCTGCCCAAAGAGTTCAATTTGTGTCTTATCAGACCAGATCTTTTCCCACATGCTCAGAGTCCAAGCAGGCTATTATATTCCTTTTACTTAAGACTGGCTTCCGTCTAGCCAGTCTACCATAAACACCTGATTCATGAGGTGCTGCTGAGTTGGTTATCTTTCCAGGAGGTTCTCCCACCTCAGCAAAGGACTTCTTACGATCTGTTAAAGTGACCACTGGGTTCTTGGTCACCTCTCTGATGAAGGCCCTTCTTACTTGTTACTCAGTTAGGCTGGACAACTCTAAAAAGAGATGCAGTGTTCCAAACTTCTTTTATTTAACAACTATTGAGGCAAATGAACTCCTGGGAACACTCAAAGCTTTAGAAATGGATTTATACCCTTATACAATTTGACCGAGGAAGTCTACAGAGAGTTCCTTGGATTTCATGGCTTTATTTGAGACCTCATGTGCTCTGAGACCTTATATACACAGGTGTGTGCCTTTCTAAACTATGGATTAGACAATTCAGTTTGCCACAGATGAACTCCAATTAAGTTTTAGACACTTAAACAAATGAATGATTTGAGATTTTGATTTTTTAATAAAATTGGAAACATTTCTGAACACGTCTTTTTTGTCATTATGAGTTACTAAGTGCAGATAGAGGGACACAAATGGAACATTTTTCTATTTAAAATATATCTACAATAAAATGTGCAGAAAATGCATTTTGCTGTTGGTCCTGTAAAGCTTTCCTTACTTTGTAACAGTTTTATTAGAACATTAGAAAATGTTTCACTGGGACAGGCCACTTACTAATCCTAATTCCTCAAAACAATGTCAGGTCAAATTGTGAAGGTCCCTACAAGTCCTAATGTCTATCACACTACTTGGTAGTTTATTCCATGTGTCTATGGTTCTCTGTGTGCAGAAAAAATCTTCCTAACATTTGTACAAAATTTACCCTTAAAAAGTTTCCAACTGTGCCCTTTTGTTGTTTTTTGAATTCATTTTAAAATAATAGCCTCGATCCACTCTACAAATTCCTTTGATGATTATAAACACTTCTTAATTTACATTTGCTTAAACTGAAAATGTTCAACTCCTTCAATCTTTTCTCATAACTCATCCCCTGCAGCTCAAGAATTTGCCTAGTCGCTCTTCTCTGGACTTTTTCCTGTGCTGCTTTGTCCTTTTTATAGCCCAATGACCAAAACTGCACACAGTACTCCAGATGAGGCCTCGGTAATGTGTTATAAAGCTTGAGCAGATCCTCCTTTGACTTGTACTCTACATATTGTGCTATAACCTAACATTCTGTTAGCCTTCTTAATGGCTTCTGAACACTGCCTTGAGGTTTATAGTGATAAGTCCACTACAACTCCTAATCCTCCTCTTAAGCAGTACCTTCATGTTTCAAACCTCCCATTGTGTATTTACATTTAACATTTTTACTTCCTACATGTAAAACCTACATTAGCATTTAGTCTGCTACATATTTGAACAAACTTGTATGTTGTCCAAGTCCCTCTGGTTCAACATATTCTAGATTATCTGTCAATCCACTGAGCTTGGTTTAATCTGCAAGCAACCTTAACAAACCTGTTGTTTATGCAATATTCCTATCCAGGTTCTTTATATATTAAAAACTAGCAAAATACCTGCGCTTCGCACCAGAGAAGTAGTGTGTTAAAGAAGTTATGAAAAAGAAAAGGAAACATTTTAAAAATAACATAACGTGATTGTCAATGTAATTGTCGTAGGCTTATTTTAGTCTTGAGTGAATTTGATGATTGTAAAGAGTTTAATTTATGATAGTAAATGTTGTGTATGAGAAATGCACGTTTTAGAATGTAAGGATTTCTTTGTAAACGACATTTGCAGTTCTGCCCTCGGGCTATAAAATGACCAAGCTGTCTGCTGAGCTTACTCTTGAGCATGCAACATACAGTTGGCCATGTGAGAAGCAATCTTGTGTCAAGTCATTGCCAACCTTTTTTTAGAGTCTGGCTCTGTGACTTATTTATTGTCATAGCGAAGCAGACCCTTACTGGAAATTGGAGACGTTTGAATTGGAATGGGAGGTCAGAGGGTATGAGAGGGATGCGAGGAATAAATACAGTCTCCCCTGTTTAGTGGCAGCCTGACGAAGTTGCTTCCATCTAGGTTCATCTGAAAATCTACCACGACGTCTTTTACGTCATGTTTGTGTTGTTTTGTCACTGTTATGAGTGTTGCTGTCATCAAGGATTTGATTATCATTATTTCTTTCAATCAGGTTCGTATTTGGAGGATGTGTTGTGTTCAAGTTACATTCCACGTTTGTCAACCATTGTAAAGATACAACAGGTTTCATTGATAACTTGGTGTCTACGTTGTCAGAGTTGAAACATTCATAAACATCGAAGTGTCCAAAACCCAAATCGCTACCCGTGAATCTAAGATGTTTAACAGGCATTCCCGGTTGTCCAAAGGTGTAAAATATTTCTGTACACTTGAAAGTGACAATGAAATAATTCCGCGGCAGCTATCAGTTCACATGCAGAACCACAGGTTGAGAGCTTAAGCATTTCATTGCTATAGTAGCTATAGTGCTATCCTGTACCGTCATCAGTCCACACCTTGAACCTGTCCTAGTCATTTAGTACATAAGACACAATGTCTCTGTGGATATCAAGGCTGAGACTGATATGGCAATGCAGAATGGAAGAGGCAGGCGCAATCTCGGGGCATGATAACCACTGGGTATGGGTTGGTGAAATTGTGATCGACAGTGATCACCAGAATAGACATGTTATTCAGCATAAACTTGCACCCATTGAGAAAGGAAGTACAAAGGAAGGTGAGAAGCAGTGAAGCAAGGAATGAAAAGCAGAAGTCGGCAACAGGAAGACGTACGTGAGCAAGTAAGGAAGCCCAACAATGACAGCCTTGAAGCAGTGGAGTAAACGAAAAGGCAGGAGTCACTAGCAGGAAGACGTGAAGCAAGGCCAACAATAACAGGCTTGAAGCGGTGGAGTAAATGAAAAGGCAGAAGTCACCAGCAGGAAGACGTGAAGGAAGGTGAACAATAACAGGCTTGAAGCAGTGGAGTAAAGGAGAAGGGAGCAGTGAGCATGATGAACAGCTGAGGAAAGTAAGGAAGTGAGTGAGGAGGCAAATGAGCGCGGGATGTCGTTAATGTATATAGGCAGGGAGCCAACCATGTGGTAGGTGTGCGGACAGCGGCTGTGCAGAAAAAGGAATGGGGACCAGTGGCGGCCCTTGTGCGTCTCTGCCGTAAAATAAATCGCATGTTAACAGAAATAAAAAATGAAACCGCCAAAAGGGGAGGTCAGTTTCAAAAGTTCCTTATGGCATAATGGTGAGAACCGGCAAAAAGAAGAAGTTATTTTCGAAAGTTCATTACAGGGCACAGCGTGAAATGAAACATACTTAATGTTTATAAGTACAGTGTAAAGGATGAGCATGGGAAATTTGGGCTTCCTACGTATATTGGAAGTTGCAGAAATAGTGAGGAGGGGTTTCCCCTATCTATATATACAGTTTAGGGGGTACACTTGTTTTCCCCCTTTGGGTGTTGCAATTGGGCATGAAACATACCTAACTTTTGTAGGTACGCTGCAAGGAATGAGCATGTGAAATTTCAGCTTCCCACCTATATGGAAAGTGGGAGAATTAGTGATGAGTCAGTGAGGGCTTTGCCTTTTATATGTATAGATAGCACTGGCCCCAGCACTAACCTCTGTGGAACACCACACTTAACCTCCTTAGCGTAACCCAAGTATCACTTGGGCTGTAAAAACAGTGCTAAAAGCATTAGTATTGAGTGTTACCATCAGCAATCGTGTAGACGCTTCTTCTAGCCTCATAACAACGTTTCATAAGAAACGCTTCTCATCAGCACTGCATCTGTCTTCAGGCAATGAAATTGAAATTGTCAGTGAAACCAAAAGTGATTCTGGGTATCCGAAAGTGATAGTGATGTGTCGGTCGCGAACAAAATGGCTCTTGGAGCTTGCTCTTTGAAGTGAACGATCGGAGCCGGCTCCTGCCTGTGAGCCGGAGTCGCACCCACTTTTTTCTTTCTCTATTTTTTTATCAAGCTGCACGGGATTGGTCAACTACATGCGTGTCTGCACTGAGCAGGAGGGGGAAGGGGCGGTGCTACAGACAAACACAGCACACATACGCTCAGAGAGAGAAACAGGAAGGAAGGAGACGCGTGCGACAAAATGAGTGACCACAGGAAACGGAGTAAAATTTGGATAAATTTCAATTACATTGATAATACAAAGACAGAGTGTAGAGCGTGCAAGGTTAAAATCTCATATCGAACAGGCCCTACAAATAACCTGCACTGGCACATGAGAATTGTACATCCATCAGTGCAGTGGGAAGAAAAAAGACAAGCAAGTGAACCTGCTACTAATGAAAATGACAGTTTGTCTACTGCAACTGTTGAAAGTGCCAGTTTGTCAATGTCTACACCATCATCCAGTACAACACCACAACCACCTAGTCCTACAACCCAGAGCTCTATGAGACAGTTTGTGCAAAAAGCTATGACTCCAGTTAAATAGAACACAATTGATGAGGAATTGGCTAAAATGATTGCACGTGATTTCCAACCATTTTCAATCGTGGAAGACAAAGGATTCAGAACCTTTACTCATGCTCTCAATCCAATTTATGTAATTCCAAGCAGGAAAACTCTCTCCCACAAAATTATCCCAAACCTATATGACAGAAAATGTGCTTCACTGCAAGAGAGAGTCTTTTTTAAATCTATTTTTACATTTTTTAAATCTTTTTTAAAGCCCCAGGAGTTTGTCTGACAACTGACTGTTGGACAACCCGCATCACCACATCCTACATGTCAGTTACGTGCCACTTTATTGAAAATTACAAAATGGTGTCTTGTCTTCTGGATTGTTTTGAGTTCAGTGACAGACACACTTCTGAGAACTTAGCAGAGGAACTGCTCTAAGTGGCAAAAGAGTGCGATGTGAAAAACAGAGATGGTTTGCTGTGTCAGTGAGAATGCAGCTAACATAATTTAAGCAATTAAAATACTGAAATGGACCCACCACCCATGTCTTGCACACACAATTAACCTGTTTGTGAGAGATGCTCTGAAGGTGATGAAACCCACTGTGGACAAAGTGAAAGCGATAGTGGAATTCTTCCACAGGAGCACAACAGCCACAGAGAAGCTCAAATCTACCCAACAACAGATGGGCATGCCTGAGCTCAAGCTCAAACAGGAGTGCATTACAAGGTGGAATTCAACCTTTCATATGCTGAAACGGATGCTGGAGTCCAAGGATGCAGTCATTTCTTCCCTGGCTGTTATCAGTGCACCTGTTGATCCTCTGAGCCAAGAGGAATGGGAGGTGCTGCAGGAGGCATGCACGGTTCTGGAGCCATTTGAGCAGGTCACCGTGGAGATCAGTGCAGATAGGTACAGTGTACAAATGCTATTACATTATTATTATTGTTATTAATATCATTATTATTCAATTATTATTATTATTTTTATTAGTTGTTGTTGCATTATTGGTATGAAAAGTAGATTAGACATGAATGGAAATAATATATACTGCTAAATAAAACAAAGCATAATTTTAACAGTTATTCTTTACTCATTTTCAGCTATGTTACAGCCTCCAAAATGCTGATCCTGTGCAAGGGTCTGCAGAGAGTGACAGCTGAGCACCAGACCAGAGTAACCACAGGGAAAGTGCCAGAGTTGGTGGCTGCTCTCTGTGGATCCATGGACAGAAAGTTTCACAAAATAGAATACAACAGTATTCTTTCAGAAACCACCATGCTTGACCAAAGATTCAAAAGACTGGCCTTTAATGAAAACAGAGCGGCTGATGAAGCTCTTCAGAGAATAAGTGCAGCAGCAAGATACGGCCAGCCAGCTCCACTGCCAGGGGGCCAAGAGGGAGAAAAGGGATTCTACACTCATCTACATACTACACCCTTAACTCACACATCTTTCAGTTTGATGCCCAACATTTCATGTGGGACCTTATTAAATGCTTTCTGAATATCAAGGTAATAACAATAATAATATATGAACCATTCTGATCATATCCTTTTATTGTTTCCTCATAGAATTCCAACATATTAATAAAACACGACATCCTCCATGGGCGGCATGGTGGCACAGTGGGGTAGCGCTGCTGCCTCGCAGTTGGGAGACCTGGGGACCTGGGTTCGCTTCCCGGGTCCTCCCTGCGTGGAGTTTGCATGTTCTCCCCGTGTCTGCGTGGGTTTCCTCCGGGTGCTCCGGTTTCCTCCCACAGTCCAAAGACATGCAGGTTAGGTGGATTGGCGATTCTAAATTGGCCCTAGTGTGTGCTTGGTGTGTGGGTGTGTTTGTGTGTGTCCTGCGGTGGGTTGGCACCCTGCCCGGGATTGGTTCCTGCCCTGTGTTGGCTGGGATTGGCTCCAGCAGACCCCCGTGACCCTGTGTTCGGATTCAGCGGGTTGGATAATGGATGGATGGATGGATGGATGGACATCCTCCATCTGAACCCATGCTGACTGTTTCCCAAATCTTCTCTTCTTGCCCTGTTCTGCTCAATCTTCTCATTAATAAATCCTTTCATTAATTTACCCATGATAAACATTAAGTGTACTGGACTATACTTACTTGGATTTGATCATTTTTTTATGTAATGGCCTAATATTTGCTATTTTTCAGTTCTGAGGAATTTCCCTAGTGTGCAGTGACTTTCAAAAAGGTGTATATTCCCTTAATTCACCCTTAAAGCTCCTGATACATTTCACAGTCTCTGACTGTTCTTTTACTCCTAAAATACTGAAAGAATATCTTTGTGCATATAATCTTCTCCAACTGCCGTTGCCCTCATGCTCTCATATGCCCTGCGATTCACATTGGATTTATTATTTTTATATGCCTTACAGAGATGCTTTTGTTTTTTCCTTTGCAGCATCTTTTTCATCTCTTAATCAATCCATTACAGTTTTTCTTTAAATTCTCTACTAATTCCTCATTTTGAGATGCACCTGTCCTCCATTTTATGTAAAACATTTTTAAACCTGTTGCACTGCACCTTGATTGTTTCTGTGCATAAAGGCTTGTACTAGTTTATCCATTTTCACTGTGCCACATCTGTTCAAAATTTGCCCTACTAAAATTAAACTTAATACTTTTAGTTATTGTTTCCGCATTCTGAGAATTGTATTATATTAAGGTGACTTGGCTCTAGTGATTCAATTTCCTCTAAATTATAAATTCTATCCTGGTTGTCACAACCCACCTACGAGAGCAGGCATGCTGCTAGTAGTCAGGTCCGACTGTGACTGTTGTTGATGCACAAAAAAAACAATTCCCAGATTACGAGGTGTTAAACTCAAGGAAGTTGCAATTCATTATTAGCAATTTTCCTCATGTACTCTCAAGATGCAAAAATACACACAATGAAGAGAATGCCAAGTTCCACCCAAAAATAAATAAATAAGAAAAGAAGGGCTTAACAGCCCTTACACAACAAGACAGAAACACATAAAAACAAATAAGGCCCTGAAGCGGCCTTACCCCTAAGCAAAACAGAAATAAAACTTCCTCAAAACAACAAGAGTCAATACTAGCTTATTGTGACTTTTTGAAAACACACACATGTGTACCGGCTGCTGGGTACCCAATCTCACTCCTCACTGGGCTCTCAGCTTTTTCAATACTCTCACCTCTAACTACTCCGGAGTGCAGTTAATCAACTTCCCTTCCTGGCCCCCTAGGACTTAAATAAGAAAAAGCTATCCCATCTCTAAGTATACTCTAATAGGGTATCACCATTCTTATCCTTGCAGGGGGAGTATGACAACATTATATGCAACCCAACAATGACAAAATTAAATCAAAAGTGGCACTAACAGACATAACTGTTACTCGTATAGCATTACAGACACTCAAGCCGCAAGACATCAACAATAAACAGTCTTTCACCTCAAAATAACACTGACACCAAACTGCAGCCCCCCCAGTGCTCAACCTTATATGTACCCATGCGAACACTTACGTGTCTGAGCAGTGCGGCACATTTAAAACTGATGAAGGCTCCCCACGTATGCAAACATGCAAAACATGCTGGCAAGAAAAAAATAAATAAATAAATGCCAATGGAGATCCCAAAACCCTCAGTGATGGTACGTTTATTAAAGATTCTTATTTATACTTGTCTCCTTGGAAAAACTGTCATCTGTAAAGTGAAACGGATAAGTGTGTGCCCTGCGCAGCATTCACAGGCTTCTCCTTAAGCCACACCTGTGGCATTGGGGGGGGGGGGGGGGGGGCGCCCTGTCTGTGTCTCCGTGAGTCCTGTGGTCTCACACCGGTCATTACAAAATACTACATCTAGACATGCTTATCCCTGTGTTGGTTCTTTAACATACACTGTTAAAAGATAATCACATAAATCCTTCCCTTGTGCAAGGTTAGGTCAGTTAATATTTGGCTAATTCAAGTCCTCTATGATTATAATTCAACCCACATAATCTTGCCTTGTTAATATTACTAAAATGATGCATATTGAAATTAATTTCTGTATTGGGGTCTATAACACACTCCTAATATCAGGCCTCTATCAATAATACTTTCTAAGTGAATCCAGACGTTCTTACTAAGATGTAGCTCCTTGTGCAATTGAAGAAGACAGGCATTTAAATTTGATTTCACACAAATTGCAACAATCCCTCCTTTTCTTTTTTGCCTATCCTTCCTAAAAATGTGTAATCATCTATGTAATACTCATCCCCATCTTTATTATTTCTGTTATTGATATAATCTTATAATTCTGATCAGCTACTTACAACTTCAACTCACTTGTTTTAAATTTGATACTCTTGTTTACTTATCATGGAGCTCCCACTTCTTTTCAGGCAAAAAAGTGTGTTGCTTATTCTACTTTGTCATTTTAACTATCAGCCAGAAATTAAATTTTTCTGCATACTTGTTACTCCATTACTCTTTGGCCCTTCATATACCTTCCTAAATTGAGCTAGTCCTAAACTCCCTGCCTCCTCATTCCCTATTTAAATTCTCCTTGACTAATATGCTCATATACCTCCCCAACACATTGGTTCCCTTCCAGATTAAATGTAACCCATCACAGCAAAATAAGTCCCACCTGATCCAAAAAATGGGCCAATAAACCTATATCCTATCCTACAACAAGATTTGAGCCACATGTAAACCTTCTAACCTCATTAGTCTTACCTGGATTAGCATCCTCTTCCCACTAAGCAATCAAAGTTACCCTTAACTATACATTGCCACAATGCTAGTTATTTTTTGTTCTTTATTTCACCTTATACAACTTCTTGTATTAGGAATTTGTTAGTTTTCGCATACCCCTTGTGGCCAGAGCGCAGGGTCAGCCATTGTACAGCGCCCCTGGAGCAACTGAAGGTTAAGGGCCTTGCTCAAGGGCCCAGCAGAGTAGGATCTCTTTTGGCAGTGACGAGGATTTGAACTGGCAAAATTCAGGATACCAGCGCAGATCCTTAGCCTCAGAGCCACCACTCAACCCTCCTTCACTGAATTGCCAGCTGCTCTAACCTCTTTTTCTGCTCTCCAGTGCTGTGCCCTGCAAATATTACAGGTTATGGACACAAGGACCTTTTCCAATCACTCAGCTACTTTGGTAAAAAAGCAAAAAAAAAAATTCCTGGATAGCTCCTTAGAAGGAATGTTTTTTGAGCAAAACTTGTATTTTGATTAACTCTCACACAAAACGCACAATATTCAGCACTTCTTCCATTTCAACATAAAATGATGACATCAGCACATCAGTATATCAGGCTCAGCCTCAGGCCTCAGTCTCCTCTAAACCTTAACCATCCAGAAGTGCTCTGTCCCGGAGGAGGATGAACTTTTCAGCAATTTTAGCTTGAAAAGGGCCTTGTGCCAAAAGAACTTGAGCCTGGGATTAAACCTTACCTCCATATGCTTTAGTTTTTGTAAGTTTCATTTACAGTTGCCTGAAGTGTCACACAAAATCTGATAAAATACCACTGCTCAATATGCTTGTGTTCATTTTTTGATTGTGACAGAATAAAAACATAATGCTCTTTTCAGGATTACTCAGAAGACAAATTATTAAACATGTTGCATTAGAAGAAAACAAACATCACCTGCTAAACAGATATAAAGGCAGTATTGTCGCAACACATTTTAAAAATCATTTGTATTCATTTTATGACAGACCTTACATTATCAGATCTCTGCTCAACACTCAAGACATATTTTCTAGGACATACTTGACCCCATAAAAGGGTGTTTTAAAACCCCTTCTGGTTACAACTATGTTGAGGTTAGAGTCGTGAAGAGTTTTAGTAAGGGCTTGTCTGGTGAGGAAGGTGAAAGTTGTGGTTGGTAAGAATTAGTTTTAGAATTCTTGATTTAGGCAAGTGGACTAGGCAATACAAAGGTTAATTAGGGGCACATTATTGTATAAGGAAGACTCTACTTTATTTTGTTATTGTTTATTTACATTGGTCTTCCTATATATTAACAAACAACCTTTTGTCTATTTTAACTGAGTTTCCTAATACTACATGATCTCAGTGGTGTCCTGCAGTTTTCATCTTGCAACCTAAAACATCCCTCTTAAAAACAAATTTTAAACATTTTAATATTCTCGTATATAGTCCTATAAGCAAGTTTTTGAATCTCTTTTATCCAATCAAAAGTCATAAACTGAAAAATCCTGTCCTCAAAGCAGCAGGCTCAAAGTGGGAATCATACCAAACCAATATGAGGCATAAATATATCCATCCATCCATTTTCCAACCCGCTGAATCCAAACACAGGGTCACGGGGGTCTGCGGCATAAATATATATATATATATATATAAATAAAAATACAATTATCTTAAATACACATTAAAATGTTTGTGAATTCTGATCGATTCCTAAAATGTGATGATCTTCATCTAAGTCAATAAATGATAAAGAGTATCATACTAAACAAATAGCACACAGAAAATCTTACACTGTCATATCTTTATTGTACTGTTCTAATTCAGTGTTTCTTAAACTATGGGTCACAACCCGTGATGTCTGAACTTGGGTCCACTGAGTCATGAATTAACAGTACTGAATAAGAAAACCTCTCTGAAAAACTTGCAATGGGTCGACGCTTCAAGGGGAAAACAATTCACCTGGACAACGGCATCTACTATTGTCCAAAGAGGACAAAACAATGGATGGTGCTTCATGATGATCGCAAGTTGTGAAGACATGCAAAATATAAAATTGGCTTGCGAGAAACAAAAAAAGCTTAAGGACCACTGTACCAGTTATTTAATCAGGCATTTTGATTTACTTCTAAGGCACACATTCAAAAATGTAATTGATTGTTATAGTGATGGGTAAAGATATCTTGAAACACTAATAAAAAAATTACATGAATGTTTCTACTGCTCCAGGCCACATTAGTGTCTAAAATATTATTGGGCTAGACCAGCATTTCTCAACCTTTAAGTATTTGCGACCCGAGTTTTCATAACAGTTTTAATTGCGCCCCCCTAACGTTTTTTTGAAAGGAGCCCACTAATACCAATTTGTTCTTTTTTAATTAATGATATATCATAGATGCATATTTTATTATACCTACTTAACTTTTATCGACATTTATCTAACTCTATATTTATTTTTCTAGTATCAGAATGTAGTTTAAGTTAATTTGTTTTGGTTTCAATAGATGTATTTTTCATATTTACGATTCTTGTTTTCTTTTTTTCACATCTTCGCGCCCCCTTTTTTGTTACTTCGCGCTGAGAACCGCTGGGCTAGACTAATCTTTCCTCTAAATGTTTAGGTGACTAGTACTCCAGTCATACATCTGACACTGCTGTCACTGTCAATCGTCAGAACATCACAATCTAGTAATATATCTGTGCCTCAAGAAATTTGATTTCTTTCATCTTGTGTTTGCAGATTCCCTTTGGCCTGCCTATGTCAAACATCCTACCTGCCTTGGATCAGCTTACCTCTTGAGAGTGTTCTATGGTTCTTTTGAAGTCCCATCTACTTAAATGGACTCCTGTTTACATTTTTGCCTCTTCTCTCCTTGGTGTTGTTTTCTGTGGTGCTTTTAATTGTCCTACCAGTACCTTCGGATAGTTGAAGTGGTCTAGTAGAATGCACTCACATTGTTATGGCCTTTGGTCTACTGTGATATACTACAACTCTCTCTTTGATGCCCCTTCTTCCTGACATTAACTGCCTTTGTCTTCTATTTTTAGACTGGGCTCAGCAAGACTTTCACCTGAACAACATCTAATCTGGTATTGTCATCTACTGCGCAGAAGACTACCTTAAACTCTTCCCAAAAATTCCCTCTGATCTTGAATTCACTGAACATTCAAGCCCATATGTTCAGTTTCATTTCATGTTTCTTTTATCAAAGCATTCTGTATATGCACATTGTTGATTTGCCTTCTTTTCTTAGTTCCTCTTCCAAGTCTCTTATTTATCATATCCTAGATTATTTTGCCCAAAATTTAGATCCTCTCCTCTCTGCAAACACTATATACTTATTTACATTTAATTGTATAAATGATATGTTATATGGATTAATTAGCATATATTTTTAATAAATTCTAAGGTATAGGAAACACACTTGCCCCAGTTTTTCCAAATTTATATAACTTAATTAACACGTTAGCCAAACATATTTCATTAACAAAACAAAAATCATAGAAACTTAGCAATCAACATTCATCTTAGTGGCAGGGGAGCTCCTTCAAAAGTGTCTCTTTGTATAGAAAAAAAGAGCAAATAAATAAATACATAAATGAATAGAGAATAGGTTCAGCACAAACTTATCACGCTTACTTTACAATTGCATCAATGAAATTTTCCCAGATTTTGAAACATTGTTGAAGCATTTTTTTTTATTTGAGACTGTACAGAATATCACTTTCCCATTTAGTAACAGAAAATGGATTATGATTCTTCAAGTGAAGCAAAATAAATATTTTTAAAAACATTACAACAATTGTGAGAAAAACAGGCCATTCAGCTCAATAAGCTCATCCATCCTATTAAGCTAGATTATTAAAATGAGTTGAGATTTGAATGTCCCTAAAAGTCCTGCTCTTACTAGTTGGTCATTTAATCCATATGTCTATGGTTCTTTGTGTGAAGAAAAACTTGAAATTTGCCTTTAACCAGTTTCTATATGCAAAATGTTTTGCCCACATTTTTTTAAGTGCAGAACATTTCCAAAAAATTAGACCTAGTGATACATTCACTTGATAACATTTCAAAAAGACTGCATCGTGCTCTGGGTACATTTTAGACAACTTTAGATGAAAAATATGTGAGGAATTTTTATTTGGTTTATGACATGTTTGGCACATATTAAACTAGAGCATATTTTATGAATGACTGAATTCATTTCCCTTCCTGACATTTCAATTGAACGATCCTTTTTTCCTATTTTAACCTAAGATCATCAAAGAGTAAATTACTTGAAATATGTTGATAGAATGTGGAAGTGCTACCTGCACCTTCATTCAGATTAGCCAGTATTGGTGCCTCAGTAGTAGATATAGATGACAGATGACGGAGTGGGATAGGTTGCATTTGAATACTTTTTAATTTGTAAACAGAAAATTAAAGTGTGTTACTGGAAGAATAAACCTGGAGCATAACACTTCAGAGGCCACAAATGATATATTAACAATATATACATCTGTGAATGTCATGATAGCTAGCGACTTCTATAGACTGAATATTGCACATATTAAAGAAGGTTAAAATAAGTGATTATCTTATACTGTAATAGAGGTAGCAAATAAGAGTTTCTCTGCCTCAAATTGTGCCTTTGATTAAATGAATTGTGTTACAGTATGGTGAGCTACTGGATAGCAAATGAATTGACAGTAATTAGTGTTTACTGCAGCACAGACCAAAGCACACAGAGGAGATTTTGAATAGGGTTTCATTTTCATGACCAACCAAGCAGATGCACTTTTGTGGACTTCTAACACTTTTCAATGTTGTATGAATATTTGCAGCACAGTAACAGATCTGAAAGGTTGAGAGTGCCATGCCAGATTTAGATCTCTGTAAAGTAACATTTTTGATGTGTGACTGCTTTGACTTGCACACACCCTCACACACACACTGTATTACAAAGAAGATCTGAAAATTTCTAAAAGTTGTAGTAATATGCAGCATTATCATCAGTGTCACAATCAATCACACATTGACACTACACCAGTGTTGTTTTTGTATTTCATTATATTTGGTATCAGGTGATCTAAAATCTGAAATAGAGTAGGTACTCAGCACCTGGTGATGTCTATGAATCGCAGACTTCAACCACACATTGCATGTAAGGGATATATGATAAAGTACTAAATACGACTGCTTTAATATACTGACCGTTACTATGTTCCAAATATTATGGTGCCCTGAATGTAGATAAAGTGTTGTCATTTCTATAAAGTGACTGAAATATATACAAACACCATTAAATGAAAGTCTACAATGTGCACTTAAATCACATCTGAATTGTTTGATTTGTAATTTTAAACTGTGGAGCAGAGGGGTAACTCAAGGAAAAAATTGTCTTTGCCCCAAACATTATGGAGGACACTGTATTTGTTGAGATGCTGTCTGAGTCTTCAAGACAGATCAATATTTCTTCTGGAACAGAAATGGGTGGCAAGTCTGGAAATTGTGTAGGTTTCTTTTAGTAAACTTTCTGTATCATTTGAAGCATAATCTACGTGTGTAAGTGTGTGAGTCTGTCTCTCCGGCCGGGAAGTGAGAGGTGGAGTCGGGGTAAGGAGCCTCCCCCGAGGAAACAGAAAACTCGCTTAGCCGCTAATAACAGAAGCGAGGCCAGCACGTCAGCAAAACAAAGCCTCAGAAGAAAAACAAAGTAGCTTAGCTGCTGGTATCCCTTTTACTTTTCCTCCCGCCACGATTGCACAAGCAATGCAAGCACGTCAGCAAGACTAATCCTCCTAGGAGAGAGACGTCCAGAGTACTTTCTTTCAATTACCTGACATCTCTTTTTTTTTGACGATCTCAGTAGTTTCTAGGACCTTTTTACAGCATGGGCTTACATAGCTAGTTGTTAATAATATGCTAAAACATTATCTATATACTATTCTCTATGTGCTTTAATCTTAAACATTTTCCAAACATTCAATTCTGTGTAAGTCAGAGAAGTCAAAAAGGTGATGATTGGGCAGCGGTCCTAAATTGTCCCTAGTGTGTGCTTGGTGTGTGGGTGTGTGTGTGTGCCCAGAGGTGGGCTGGCGCCATGCCTGGGGTTTGTCCCTGCCTTGCACCCTGTATTGGCTGGGATTGGCTCCAGCAGACCCCTGTGATCCTGTGTTAGGATATAGTGGGTTGGATAATGGATGGATGGATGGAGCAACAGATAAAAGCTTCTCTGTCTTGAAGTGCATCCTGCATTGGTTCCATATTCTGAGTCATTGGATTGGATTATTAGTATATTGACAAAAGTAAGTATTTAGTGTGGTATAAAGCAGGGCATATAAAGAAGTACTGAAAGATTTTATTTTCATTTTTGTTGTTACTGTCTGCCATTCAAGAACGCATTGTCAGAATACAAGATACACAGTATATAATTATTCAAAGTGATGTCACATCACAACATCTAACAGTTGTGCTTCATTAACATTTTTATTATCCACTATTACATTTTTATATACTCTTTGTGCAGCTTTTTCAATGACTCTTGAGTGCAGAGGATACTTACAGTTTTGATAACTAGCTTCAAAATGTCTCTGTTATACTGGTACTCTTAATAAAAGTCACTTTTTCTAGACACATGATGCATACCAACCAGGCTTTGTTTTTGTCTAGTAAAATGAACAAATAGTTTTTTGATCAAGGCTTGAGGAAAAGAAAATGTTCATAATTTTATTTGAGGAATCTGCGTTTTAAAGGAATAGCAGATAATTAAAAAAAACACAACAACAACACAGAACTTAAAATAATAATGAGCTTATAGTCATTTTAGGTGAAAATGGCTTGTATTCTTGTAATGTGAAAGAAAGTGATACAGTAAGCGGTTATGAAAGATTACCACTTCTCATATTTATATTTATATTTACATGTATTCCCTTTACAGATGGTTTTATCTAAAGCAAATTAAAAAAGAGGTCAACAAGCAACATTAGCTTGAGTACTGTTTTAAAAACAAATGTTATAGAACAAATTTACAAAACTGATCACCACACGTTAAAAGTCCTAAACCAAACACAGCAACACACGACTTACTACTCTTATCTTAGCTACTAAGAATCTAGCATCAAAACTATTACCAATTAGAAAGACATGCAGTAAAAGCTGAGCAGAACTTGTACGCATGACAATGTACGCATGGCGCAACATTCAGGTGTGTTTGCCGACCAAGTTAACTGATATGAACATTGGAGCATCTTGTCTGAAGAAGGGTCCTGAGTTGCCTCAAAAGCTTGCATAATGTATTCTTTTTAGTTTGCCAATAAAACGTGTCATTTTGCGTGACTTCTCATTATAGGACAATAAGAAACTTTCTTTTTCAAATTCTTAAATAAGTTAGCACAATCAAGAAATGTAATAACACGACATTCTCACAGTTTAGGGTCCTAAGGAGCCAGAATTCATCCAAACAGTACTGGGTGCAGGCAGGAAACAGCCCTGGCATGGGCATTGGTCCATCACAGAGCTCAATCCAGAATCGACAGTCAACCAAACCCACACATCTCTGAGGGTGTGGAATGAAAACATACCTGAACACAAGCAGAATGTGCAAACTCCATTCAACAACCACACGACTGGGTATAACTTACAAACCCAGGAGACTGGATTTCTGATGAAATAGAGCATATGACTGCACCGAAGTGGCACAAACAAGAAATGTAATGCCTCTTGAAAATGTCTGCTATTTAGAAACCATAATGTCTGTAACAAAAAGGTGACAATAACATTAGCATTGTAGATTAAACAAAATGCCACTTGTGGTACAAATCAAACATGTTAATTAAAGTAAGAAACGTATTCTCTAAGGACAAGTCTGATAAAACCTTTTTGAGTCAGTAATCAGTCAGGAGAAAGCTTTCCATCTGTGTCATTTATCTACCCTTTCAGCCCCATCACAGCAGTCTTTTACAGAATGATCAGAGTGGTCCAAAAATACTGGTAGAGGGTTATATTTATAGACAACTGAATTTGCATAACAGTGCTGAATTAATGCTTAAATATTATACTCTATTGGTTAAAATTTATGAGGTGTTTTAGCATTGAGCACAAAATAAAGGTCTTTCTCCATTATATCCTTGTTCTTAAATATCACTTGAATTCAGTTATGAAAACTGTATACGTGCCAACTAGCACTTCTTATTATGTGCATGAAAGAACATTACATCAACCAGTTTCTTGAACTATCCATTTGGTACATTCTACTTGTTTACTTCACCATTTCAGCCATCTCTTTATGAGATTTCTAAAACAAATGTTTATATATTTCAATGAGCACTGCCCACCAAAATACTTAACTATTGTTACCTCTAAATTAGTCTCTCACAGAGTCACAGAGTCAAACTAGGAAAGGATTTGGATAACAAATCTTTTTACCTGCCTTGTCCCAAAAAATCATGAAGAAGAATCAAGTGAAAGTTATTCTAGAAAACAAAATATATGTTTGTATTGGAGGGACAGATAGACACTAGTCACCCCAATACTGTGAAATTTAAAGTTAAGAAGAGTTGTTGGATCTTGGGAATGTAAGAAAAATAATCAGACTCTGCAAAGGCAATGTGTGTATCCCCTAGTCTTGAGCAAATAAAACGTCTTAACTTAATGGACTTTGAATTTAAGACTCTACATATTCAGGTCTTTTTAATGTTATGAAATGCATACTTTGTTCTTTGTGGCTACAATTCTTTTATAGTATTTAATATGAGCCATAAAGCAACTGAGATACTCAATACTCAGCTGTAATGTCATCTTAAAGATGAACAGTATCTCACTTCTTCACTGAGCTGTTCATTTTAATTAACAAAAAATTAACTAAACCTTAAAATGAAAGTTTTTCAACTAGTTTTCTATTATTGCAGTTCTTACAATTCAAAAATTATACTAGTAACATCTAAATAGGACAATACTATATCTTATATTTACTGGCTTTCGAAGACACTGGGGTAGTTTATTTTAGTAGAATACTTCTGCTCAGATGAATCACCTTGAAATACGTTTCACCAAATGTTCATCGCATTAATTAACAAAGAGAAGCCAGATGTATTTTGACAACCTTTCTAAATAAAGAAGAACTGCTTCCTCTTATGTCAGGGGTGGCATATGTTTTGGTACTATTTATCACTTACATATTAATTATTATTATTATTCAGTGTTGGTTTTAGAACTTCTTTATTTTCTGTAAGGCTGTAAAATCAGATGTTTGATTTAAAATTTGAAGTGTTTATTTATACAGAAAACATCTTTAAAAAAAATTGCATAACCTGCAGTGTTTCTCATATGGGGATAAACATACAAACTTCTGTGTAACATCCTATAAAGACAAGCATCCAGGTTTCTGACACGGAGCGTATATTCTGCATTCTAATTAAAATTCTAATTAAAAAGTGGCTCCTGTAGGCAAACCATTTAATATGATCCTTCAAAGTTACGGGTAGAGATAAAAGTATTTAAGTCACTTAATGTGAAAAGTATCCCATAAACAACTGAAGTAATTTGTAGTCAAATATTCATTTTTGTACAGCTCAATTCACTGATTGCAGGCTTAGAGTGCAGTTAGATTCTAATAGGTAAAAAATCTGGATTGCTCTCATTAAGATCCTAAGTCTTCATTTAGTGTGTAACAATCTCAACAAGTAATTTTAGCAATTAATTTTATGTTGTTACGTATGTGTGTTGACGGTTCATCTTCTGGGCTCCTCAGAGGTAAGCTCTACCGCTCTGGGACGCAATGGCTGACTCTCATCTATTTTTCCACCCACAGCTCAAAGAAGGCACCCATTGAGGGCAACTGACCCCGCCACTTCCAGTCCACAAGCTATAAGAGCAGGGTTATCTCGAAATGAGGCATCTCATTTAGGAGATGAGCAACCTGCCAGATGGAGCTCTGACCCTGAATCCTAACCATTCCAGCCTGCTTACTCCAGCTAATGGCAAATTCTATCTTATTTGTTCCTTATAGCACCATTATTATTTTTTTCAACGTTATTTCAGTAAATGGGTTTGTCTGGTTGGAACCTTAACATTTTATTTTGACTTGTGCATTCCATATAAATATACAATAACCTATAGGGGTCGTCCCAGAGACCTAAACCTTATGTACCTTCACCAAACCTTCTTCTTCAACAATAAATATCCAAGTTAGTTCTTTCTATCTTTTCTCCTTGACCCAAACTTTACAGGCAAGTTTTGTTCTTCTCCACTCCTAACTCTAAGTCACCAATGTGAGGCAGATTAGCTTCCTTTGTACCAAACCCATATGTCTGCTTCAAAAAAATACTTCTTGGTCAGGCAAAACCATCCTAAAACATGGAATCCTCTTCCCTGCAGCTCACCCTGGTGGCTGCTAGGAGGCCCAGCAGGTCCGCCCTCCAGGACTACATCTCCCATGCGGTCTAGCTGGTGTGCATAGAAGTGATCTACCAGAGAAATGCTGCCTCCTGTCATTTTGTGGGAGCAATTGGCCCCGAAAGGAAGTCTGTTTCCATCCGTTCATGATAAAGACCTCCTAGCTGAATAAGGAAACATCTCTCCTGGCTGGAATGCCAGCCCATCCATATCCTCTGTGACAATATACATATAATGTATATGCAGCATATGTCCTGATTTCAACTGAAGTAAAGAGTGGTAATCAGTTATAGTTAAGTCAGTGTCATTGAAGATGATATGCATTGATGTATTGATCAATTCAGATTGTTGTGTTGCATAGTAAACAAATAAGGATCAACTTATACATAAACTATTATTTATTCTTCAAAATCAGAAATGTTTGTAATTAAAAGGTGAGGCAGTTTCTCCCATGCTGCATTCCCTCTAAGTACTGTGGAAGTATTTTTGCATGTGCTGTTCAGTCTGTTGTTATTTTTGCACAATTTGGATTGCATAGAGCTTGTGCTCTATTGGGTAGCTGGAACTGCAATTAGGAATTCTTTACAAATACTGTTCATCATCTGATAAGGCATTAAAAAGCTTTTGCTGATATTTAGATTATTGACATTATTAGAATATACTGTGATTATAATACCTGACAAATATCAAAATAATTAGGGACTTGGCAACTGGTTATTTCACCGCCTTTTTTGTATTATCTACAAATTTGCAAAAACAGCCAATAAAAGAGGCAATGTTGCCTAAGATCCAACTCCAGCAGCTTGTATCTAAATTCTCATCAAGTTATTACTTTCCACTTCTTTTTTATTTAATTCTGTACTTAATGTAGACAGGCTTTCCCAAAAATGGCATTATTAACTTTCCTAGCTAAAATACTGTAGCTTTTTGCCATTTATTAACATGTAGAAAGCTAATTTGAATAGATTTTACACTTTCTTGTGACTAATTTCCTTGATTATATTTTAACTGTTCTAAGACATTCAATAGAAAGTCTGACATGCAAGACATATCATAGGGAAAAGTGTGTTCTTATTTATATCAATTATGATCCCAGAGATTTTGTGAAAAAATCTAAAGTACATTTAATAAGAGTGGCGCTTAAGAGTTAAGATCTGTGTGAAGAATACCAGGTTATCAGCATACAGACATACATATCTCTGGCTCTCAAGATTAGGATAGCCAAGGGCTCAACTGCAATTGCAATGAACATGGGTGATAATGGATAACATTCCCTAGTTCCAAGTTCTATTGGGAAATAGTCAGAATATGTATTCTGTATTAAAACATGGTGCCTCTGGGTTAGAATATAGTAATTTGGTTGAAGTACACATGCACAGGATTCTAATGAAAATTTATACTGCATCATAACATGATATTCCAACTCAAGCCTGTCAAAAGCTTTTTCTGTATTTAGGGATCGCAGGACCTCAGGCAGCTTAGATACTACAGGGTATGCATTACATTAAATGATTGATGGAGATTTGACAGTAGATGTCTGCTTTTAATAAATTCAAATTGATCTTATGATAATATGGAAAGGATCTTAATGCTATTATTCAGTAGTAAGAATGGTCTGTAAACAGCCCACACAAAAGGTTATTTTTTCTGCTTTGGAAAGATAATAAATGATACTTGGAGAAGTGTTTTTAATATATTATATTTTCTAACTTCCTTAAATATACCAAGCATCAGAAGAACTGATGTAACACGTTTAGAATAGCTATCTGGACCTCCATATTTTTGTAAACAATTTATAGTATCTTCAAATTTAAAGAGCCAACTGGATTGTCAAGCCACTCTACAAGCAGTATATTAACCTGCAGCAATTATGTTTTATCTGTGAATTTGTGGGCACGAGTCTCATTTTCTTTACTCCCTGTTGTGTAAAAAGCCTTACTGTGTTTATTAAATATGTTCATTTTTGCTTTATGTTCAAGAACGTTTACTTCCAACTGCACTGATAATTTCTGCAATTGCATTTTTCGTTTGCTTTTATGCACTTGTTGAGCTAAAGCCTTTCTACGAGGGCAATCCCAAAAGTAAGGTCTCCTATTTTTTTAGAAATACAAACATTTTCTATAATGTTTGCATCATTTTAAAGGTTAAAGACTTATTTATTTTTCTACATAATTGCCATTTTTGTAGATGCCGTGGTAGTTTTAGAATGCCCATGTCATACCAGCTCGCCGCCATGTCCTTCAGGAAGCATTGAACCTCATCCTTAACCTCTTCGTTGGAGCAGAATCGCCTTCCGGACAAATGTTCTTCCAACTTAGGGAACTGGTGGTAGTCACTGGGTGCCAAATCCGGACTATAGGGTGGGTGGGTGATGAAGTTCCAACCGCCAATCTTTACGCATGTTTTCCTCAACCTCTCATCGGAAATTGACGGTCTCCTGCGCGAACTTCACACTTGGCGGTAGCGTTCAACGGGAGCTCCATTTTCAAGGGCTGCCAAGCCATGCTTGTTTGGGAGTGGAGGAAGCACCAATCACAACAGTGTGGCCAACAGCCGTACGAACAGTTTCTCTACGTCCCCACCGCTTTGGAGACCTTACTTTTGGGATTGCACTCATAGTATTTTTACGCTAATGATAAGAACGGCGTGACATAAAAATTAGTTGCCCTATTTTGCTTGTGGCCAAAAGATTGTGCTGGTAATGACAACTACTGTATATACTCGCATATAAGTCAGGTCTTGAAACCTGAAAAATCGATCATAGAATCAGACCCCGACTTATACTCCCATTCAAAGATACAACACTTAGACTTTTTCTTTTTTACATCTTCTTGCCTCCTCCAATCTCGCATCAGTTTCTCAGAAACATCGAATTTTGTTGCAGCAGCGTAGTTACCATTTTCTTTTGCCACTTCAACAACTTTTAATTTAATGCCAGCTTCATATTTTCTTCTGATCAAACGCTCTATCGTAGATAAGGGATGTTCTTACAATAAAGGTGTATGACGGTGTGAGATACAAAAAACACAAAACAGTGCAAATGTCGCTTTGGAATAGTTCGGGTATTACTGTATGGTTACTTAGGCAGAATGCATAGAAAAAAAAGACCATGTGCTCCGACGTTACTCTCTCAGGTGGGTGTTAGCATATCATAATCTCTTGGGCCAATAGCGTGAGTTTTCCACATTCAACTTGTACAACCAACATGATAAAATATTATACAGTAAAATTAAGCCCCGACTTATCCACGGGAGAACTTAAACGCAAGTATATACGGTACTTTTTTGTAAAGAATCTCATTGTTAGTCATTCATAGAAATCTCAATAATTTCTGATTATTATTATTATTTCATTCTGGTTTACAAGTTATTTTATGCAGTATTAAAGGTTTTAGTTGTTTTAGTTGTATCAAGCCAAATTAAGTTGTATTAGTGAAGCATAACAATTTAAGTTCCAGAATAAGGGAAGCATTGTCAGAAATTACAATAACATTATATCTGCAAGATTTGAGAGAGGTAAAAAAAAAGTTATTCTTTGTAAAAACCAGTCAAATTATTGATAACTGTGACTTACAGGAGAATTAAAGGAATATTGTGGCAAATAGGTAAAGAAAACTCTGTTGTTTAAAGGGTATGCTCCTTGATATATTGAATTAGTGTGGCAAATAAACATGTTACAATTGCAGTTGTTGATGACGTATCCAAAATGAGGTTTAATGAGGTTTAATACACAATTGAAATTTTAATCAATAATAAATTCATTGCTTATACAGTGGTGTGAAAAACTATTTGCCCCCTTCCTGATTTCTTATTCTTTTGCATGTTTGTCACACAAAATGTTTCTGATCATCAAACACATTTAACCATTAGTCAAATATAACACAAGTAAACACAAAATGCAGTTTTTAAATGATGGTGTTTATTATTTAGGGAGAAAAAAAATCCAAACCTACATGGCCCTGTGTGAAAAAGTAATTGCCCCCTTGTTAAAAAATAACCTAACTGTGGTGTATCACACCTGAGTTCAATTTCCGTAGCCACCCCCAGGCCTGATTACTGCCACACCTGTTTCAATCAAGAAATCACTTAAATAGGATCTGCCTGACACAGAGAAGTAGACCAAAAGCACCTCAAAAGCTAGACATCATGCCAAGATCCAAAGAAATTCAGGAACAAATGAGAACAGAAGTAATTGAGATCTATCAGTCTGGTAAAGGTTATAAAGCCATTTCTAAAGCTTTGGGACTCCAGCGAACCACAGTGAGAGCCATTATCCACAAATGGCAAAAACATGGAACAGTGGTGAACCTTCCCAGGAGTGGCCGGCCGACCAAAATTACCCCAAGAGCGCAGAGACAACTCATCCGACAGGTCACAAAAGACCCCAGGACAACGTCTAAAGAACTGCAGGCCTCACTTGCCTCAATTAAGGTCAATGTTCACGACTCCACCATAAGAAAGAGACTGGGCAAAAACGGCCTGCATGGCAGATTTCCAAGACGCAAACCACTGTTAAGCAAAAAGAACATTAGGGCTCGTCTCAATTTTGCTAAGAAACATCTCAATGATTGCCAAGACTTTTGGAAAAATACCTTGTGGACTGATGAGTCAAAAGTTGAACTTTTTGGAAGGCAAATGTCCCGTTACATCTGGCGTAAAAGGAACACAGCATTTCAGAAAAAGAACATCATACCAACAGTAAAATATGGTGGTGGTAGTGTGATGGTCTGGGGTTGTTTTGCTGCTTCAGGACCTGGAAGGCTTGCTGTGATAGATGGAACCATGAATTCTACTGTCTACCAAAAAATCCTGAAGGAGAATGTCCGGCCATCTGTTCGTCAACTCAAGCTGAAGCGATCTTGGGTGCTGCAACAGGACAATGACCCAAAACACACCAGCAAATCCACCTCTGAATGGCTGAAGAAAAACAAAATGAAGACTTTGGAGTGGCCTAGTCAAAGTCCTGACCTGAATCCAACTGAGATGCTATGGCATGACCTTAAAAAGGCGGTTCATGCTAGAAAACCCTCAAATAAAGCTGAATTACAACAATTTTGCAAAGATGAGTGGGCCAAAATTCCTCCAGAGCGCTGTAAAAGACTCATTGCAAGTTATCGCAAACGCTTGATTGCAGTTATTGCTGCTAAGGGTGGCCCAACCAGTTATTAGGTTCAGGGGGCAATTACTTTTTCACACAGGGCCATGTAGGTTTGGATTTTTTTTCTCCCTAAATAATAAAAACCATCATTTAAAAACTGCATTTTGTGTTTACTTGTGTTATATTTGACTAATGGTTAAATGTGTTTGATGATCAGAAACATTTTGTGTGACAAACATGCAAAAGAATAAGAAATCAGGAAGGGGGCAAATAGTTTTTCACACCACTGTATGTTAACTGAAAATAATTGAATTTCATTGTTTCCCAACCATTATAATTTGGGACCTGAACCATTATAATATACTTTTGAAATTAGTAGCAATGAAGGGGATTGCTTTACGAATTTATATCCCCACTCCTCTGAACTTCTTAATAATGTAATAATGAAAAATTTCACCAGCCCAATATTTTTCCCACCAAGTTTGATTGCTACTATTAAAGTGGATATCTTCATCTCAGGTTCTTGACAAGAAAGCTACAAAGCTCACTGAATCACTATGTCACATGATGTCTGACTAGGTTAGATGGAGCCATATTGCCTTCTAAAACATGTACTCCAGTCTAGAAGTGAGTAAAGAGAGAAAGGTCAGGGTCAGTATGTAAATTTAAATTTAGCCTTTCTGTCCTGCCTGTGGGACTGAAAAAAGTGAACAGAGCTCAAAGAGTTTTTAATTATAAAGAACTAATAGATAAAGCATAGTCTTAAGCCTTGCAAAATTTGAAATCAGTAACTCTAAACTGATCTATTGCCAAGCCAAATTAAAAATCAAAGTCAAAAGATAAGAAGTCCTAAATCTTAAACCGCAAAATTAAAATATATGCACTTGCCACTAAAGATTTTTGTCCAGCACTGGGGTAGCCTGGAAGTCTTTGAGCTAACCTATATGCCCTCTAATCTGTGTCACCACAGGTCACGACCTCCAGTTGTCCTGCATAACAATGTGGCTAGCAACATTACACAAACTAAGCCAAACATGGCAGCACCCACAAAAAACAAAATTGCATCGTAGGAAACCACTGAAATATTTGCAAAAAAGTCTTTAGAAAAAATGTAACCAAAATAGATTCAGCAACCTTCAAAACCTTTAAATATGCCAAAATGAAAAATAAAGTTGTAAAAAGTTTATAATAAAAACAAATTATAAGAACAAATAGATAGTTGGGATAATGATTTGTGTTAGAAGGCTCAGTGGAGAAGTACACTTCTTTGTTTGGTCGTTTCATTTATTACGAGTTCTTTAATGTGTGTTTTCCCCAAATAAAAAAATAGTTGATATTTGAAACCATTTTTTAAATGATTCTTTTTACGAAGAAACACCAAGATACATACTTCAGTTACATTTACAAGATAAATGTTGCTGTTTTAGGCTCTGCAAGTTTATGCAAACATGTCATATAATTTTGATTAATTCTGAGAAAAGCAACCTACCAGGAAAATAGACCTTGTCATGTTAGTGTAGACGGAGGCGGAATGCTAAACTCTTACAAAGAGCCCATATGACAAAAAAAAAAAAATACAGCTACTTAGTTTTGCCATTTTTATTAAGTATATATTGTAGTCTATAATGTAACTTTCATTTTTTCCAAATTCAGATATCCATACTAATTTTAAAAGAAATGTTACAAATAAAAAGCATTTCAGGCAAAGAGTGAGAAGCTTTGCCTATAGGCTTCTGTAGAGTGCCTGTCCTCCCAGCTGCTTCCTAATTATATACATTTTTCGTGCACTCATCTGACACCACAGTGATTAAATTCCTGTTTGGTTTTTGCTTAGATTGCATGCTGTATTATACTCAGTAGATAAAGGCCCTTTGCAATTTCTATATTATGTAGTTTTCAGTGACATGTTACTGACAAAAATGTTTTCATTGCAGCTTATGAAATGTGAAATAAAGCTGCCAAAACATGTCTAACTGCCTAGAAAAGTGGCAGAAATGAAAAAAATGCCCTTGAATATATACAGTGTATAAGCTTCATAAGTGTCAAAAACTAAGAAGTGTAAATAATAGAATGTTTAATTAAAAGGTAGTTCACTTCATAGTCTCAATGTGAATAGCAGATAAATGCTAATTGTAATCCTACTTAATGAATTCTTCAAAATTATTAGTAGTGATTGTAAGAGCTATTTGCTAGTTACTTAAGTTATATTAAATATTTGCCTGTATGTTAGTGCATAGTCTATGGGAGGTTCGTATAACCACTATAAGCTGAATTGAATTGGTATATTCTAACTATTTCTTGTCCCTCTGACCATAGCTTAGTCTCAGTTAGTGACCTGCCTTGCCGTCTGTAAGGCATGGAGGGCATACAGTTTCACACTGTGCCTTAACGTGCTCAGTTGTATGTACATTTGGAACGAACTGAATGTGAAGTAAAGCATAGTGAAATAATTCATCCTTAAGTATAAGAACAATTGGAAGTTTAAAGACAAGAAACATTGTCCCTTTTTTTGTCTTTTTTTCTACGTGTGTAACAACTTTTCTCTATTCTTGTGTGGATTGTTTGCTTGAATGTTTACTAAACTTTTTTAAAACAAACCTTTTTGGACTGAGAGATTTCTTATGGTACGCGTCTGACCCATGCTTGATCCTGCCCTAATTATTAGCAGCTACAGTGATTTTAGGGGCAATGTGGCAATATCGCTGTCAATTCTATATCATCTTTGGGAAGAGCCAACTGACAATAAGAGAACATTTTGCACACTTTAAGCCTTCAAGTTATTAAGCCCTAATTACAAGATTCTGTAGCTCTGTAAATTATGTCTATGTGACACGCAGTCTAGCACTGATGTTCTGATTGAGCTAGGATCACTGGGTAGATACAGGCACAGAAAGGTGACTCAGATCATTCTCAGTTGAAGACTGAGTCATCTTTGCACAGAAAGGTGACTCAGATCATTCTCAGTTGAAGACTGAGTCAAGAAAGATGGCATAAAAGTGTAAGGAAAGGTCATTGAGGATAGGCAGAATTCAAAATGGGCTTCTCCTATTCATAGGTGGCAGCAAAGGATTTTACCAAAAGAACCTGATGTTTAAATTACAATTGGTGGCTCAGGGATGCAGGAGTGTCTAGGGCCACTAAAGGGAGTTCTGGTGATTTAAGTGTTTGCATCAGAATTAATACTAGGTGAGGTTTAAAACTTTAAAAATTTGGATAAATTGAGTTTGGGTTGGAAGGTTGTTTGGAACAAATTTGGAGTTGTTTTGTCATGGACTGGTTTTGAAGTGACCCTATCCTAAAACATAAGAAATTCTTATTTCCTTGCCCACATCCTTAGTTACGTAATCACACACATTAGTCATCCAGCCCAACTCTTGCTCACTTATATTTGAACTCACCTAGCCTGGAAGGAAACACAGTCCACAGTCGCACCTGGGTCTACAAATCAGACTTCACCTACAATTGACTGCTACTGTGCTTCACTTCATCATTTAGAGGACGTCTCCTCTTTATTCATTTATACCCCATGTAGCAAGAGACAGCAAACACTAAATGCAAGCAAAAGGATCAGGCAATAAACTTATACCGTATATACTTGCATTTACCCACGTATAAGTCGGGCTTGATTTTACAGTATAATTTATGGTATTTTATAATGTCAAATGCGGAAAACTTATGCTATTGGTCCAAGAGATTATGATATGCTAACGCCGACCTGAGAGAGAAACCACAGAGCACACGGCCTTTTTTCTATGTATTGTGCCTATGTGACCACACGGTAATACCCGAACTATTCCAAAGCGACGTTTGCACTGATTTGTGTTTTTTGTATCTCACACCCTCATACGTAAGAGCATCCCTTATCGTAATAGAGCATCCCTTATCTACGATGGAGTGTTCAATCAGAAAATATGAAGCTGGCTTAAAAGTCATTAAAGTGGCGAAAGAAATTTGTAACTGTGCTGCTACAACAAAATTCGATGTGTCTGAGAAACTGGTGCAAGATTGGAGGAATCATGAAGATGTAAAAAAAATAAATTAAGTGTTGTATTTTTAAATGGGCGTATAAGCAATAGTCTGATTTTATGATTGATTTTTCAGGTTTCAAGACCTGACTTATACACGAGTATATACAGTGGTTAGTCTTTATAGACTTCATTCTTAAATATTATTAATATGCCAAAAGTGGAAGAAAAAGTAAATGGATTTGGCAGATCATTAATAATACACCCTGTCCATTTCAAGAGCTAACATGCCTGCATTATACAGCATGACTGTTAATCCTGGTTCTCTATCTCTTCGATAATTCTTTCACTTTAAGTTGTTGACTATTTAAAGTTGCTCAGGGCCAAGGTGAACACTCCAAGTCCCCCTCTATCCAATTTCATTTCGATAGACCACATTAGGAGGTTTACACATGCACAAAAATAACCAATGGTTCAAAGGCATCTCTTTTACGCATGTGTAAAGTTCAGAGTACAGACCATTAGGACTTGACCTTTCTTAAAATAAAAGTTTAGTGTTGAAAGCTTTGATCTTTCACTAAATCCTACTTTTCTACAAAATAAAAGCTGTTTGTCTACTCTTCTGATTGTAGACCAGACCCCTCTTTGTGAGATGGCCTTCTGTTTCTACTAACACGTTCTCATTTTTATGTAGTTAAAGCAGGCTGCTATTACAGAGATCAAAAGTTCAACTAAAGAAAAAGTGCACCTTTTCCATAAATACATTGTCTTTACAACTCCTTTAAACATTAACAAGAAATATAACATCTACTATAATAATAAAACCACATTCTCCTACAGGAGGTGAGTGGAATTTTGTTTTAGTGCCCGACAAAGAGTTTTTTAAACTGTAGGTTAGTAACTCTACCAGCTAAACACGGATACAACCTGCACAGTAAGGCTTTTATTTGCTCTGTTGGCTGTCACACACGTGCGCATGGGAGGCAGCTAAAGGGCTTGAGTAAGGGCAGTTCCAAGTCATACCGGGATGTGGCAGAGTCCACGGACTCTTTTTCTCCCATACCTGCAGACCATTCACGGGAGATTCCACCTGGCCCTCTTGACGTCACTTCCGGGACTGAGCCTATGGAAGGAGACCTTGCTGACTCGGCCCCTGTGATGTCATGTCCGGGCTCGAACCTATGGCTGAAGACCTTCATGAGCCCGACCCCTTTGATCTCACTTCCTGTCTTCCCCTTTAAAAGCGTCCACCTTTTCCCTATTCCCTCAGTTCTGTTTTGGACTTGGTTTTGTGCACAGAAGTGCTATCATTTAAATGACATTTGCAGCCAGGAAACCAAATATACGGGTCTCTGCCCCAAACCTTGCTATGGCTCTTTGTGGCTTTTGTGACATGGCACAATTTGATAGTGTTGCTGTTCTTTTTAGTTCTGACACAAGGATGATTTGAAAACATTCAGAAAAGATGTGTCTGTGTCACCAAAGAACATGTCTTTAATGGGTGAAGTACAACAGGACTGCCATTTGTTTTGACTTGTTTACACACAAAATAGTGAGAAGGGGTGCAGACCAGAACCAAAACAAAACCAGTATTCAACAAGTCTAGAACCCAAAAACAGGCTTCACCTCAAACAATACAGGCATGCTTCACAACGTCTGCACAGGCCCAAAATTGGGAATAGACTTTTTAAGTTACAAAGAATTCTCTAAAATGGTCAAAAAAGAACACAAATCTCTTTCTAGGGAGAGACAACCTCCAGCATAAAAAGGCAAAGGCAACCAAAAATACTTATAAATGAAGAGTTTGTTTATATTAACAAAAAGAAGTACAAAAAGGCAATGAAAAGAGCAACCAAAAATAAGCAAGAAAGGGTAAGCCTAAAGGGCAATCTAAAGCAAAATACAATACAAAAACCAAAGGCAAAAACCACATAAGACAAAGCAAAAAAATCAATGAAACCAGAAAATCCCCCAAAAAAAGTACAAACAATTCTCCAAATCTCAATGTCATTCTGGCAAGCCTGGCCTTCTGCCTGGACTGAAATAGGCTAGGGTAGGGGGTCCTCAGGTCCATCATGGTGGCCTCTCCCTGAAATTCTCCATAGCTAAACAAAACAAATAAACAAAGTAATATTTACAACATAATAATAAATACATGAATAATAAAATAAAACTAATAACATCCACCATACCTTAAAATCCTAGATCATGATCTCTCCCACCAGTTTACGCACAAGTCACCATGTCATAACAAATAAGAGGTCAGTCACCACATCGAACTTAATGGGTCTTTGTGTAATTGTCGTGTTGTATGGTTTGTGCTACGTGTTCACTGTGTTCTCAGAGCTTCTTCATTTTGTCTCTCTGTATACTTGTATATTATTCAGATAACAATAAACTTCACTTTTGACTCTGAGTTTGAAAATCTTTAACAAAACATAAAAATAACATACAAAACAATTTGCATGACCAGTTAACTAACTGGCAGATATCCATCCACTGATAAATGGAAAAAAGCAGACTAAATAGAGAGAAGGATCAGGAGATGAAGAGAGAAAACTCATAAATCTTAATGAGAAAACCGGTAAAAAACATAAAGTTAAAAAAAAAACCCCACATGATTTTGCCTAATGTTTAAACAAAGAATAAAAGTCAAAAATACCAAGTCAGAAATCCAATAGGAAGGTAACTAAGGATTTCTTTCCGTTTGTATAATTAACTACTATGTGTTCTCCCTATCATTCCTTTACTGTAACCTTTGATATAATTTTAGTTGAGACCGGAATAACACATTTTAAATTAAAGTAAATGTTAACGAACAAAAAACAACATTTGTATGCAAATGTATTTTAGTTTTCTGGTGGAAGGTTACCCAGATTAGCTTTTGAGGTCAGACTGATAGAAACCAAGGGCTTTTTTCACTGCATCTTAGGTGGGATAAATATCAGTTTCATTCAAATGTATCATTTGCCTAGAAATGAATATCTCTGCCCCTGTATGTACTACCAGAGATGATGTCAGCATTTCATTTTCACAGATGACATTTGGTAAGGTTCAGATTATTTAAATGATAAATGTGATGAGTATGACATCTAAATTCAAATAAAATAACAACCTTGGCTGCATTTTAATGACAATGGGCATACTGGGTCAGGCAATTAAAATTTTACTTCATCTCTTATTTTTAATATATTTTTACTTCTAAATAAATGGACAAAGACCCTTTATTTCAATCACGGTCGCAAACTTACAACTGCATTTTTATGGTGTCTAAGGCTTAATCCTGTTAGTGTTAATGACTGGTTACCCATACTGTGTACTCGTTTGTTGGTTTATCCATCAGTAATAGACACTGAGTAGCAAAAAAATGTCATCTTATTAATATCACTAACCAAAAGAACATTTTATAAAAAAAACTGCTGCATTTTCTTTTTAAATATCTTAAAAAATATTGACACTTCAAGTTTTCATATGTGGAGCATTTACTGTATTCATTTTAAGTTTTGTTAGCATTTAAACATGCTGAAATAAAATTTCTCTTTATTTAAAAGCAGATAGGTTAAAGATTTAAATGAAAATAGTTAGTTCATGTTTGATTATGGAGAGAGGCATATGCTTTTAAGAGTGAAATGTGTCCTTTTACTGTATAAAGACAACCTTCAAATTACGGAGCTGAGAAAATTTAAAACATGTTGAGCCCTTTAGTCACTCATTTTTATTCCCTGCCTTCTGTCTGCTAATGTATTTCTGCTTTTCTGCTGTCTTATGAGCTCTCACCTCAGGTGAAATGATCACCATGGACAGTCTGTTCAAGCCCTGAGGCTATCCCTCAACTCTAAGTAAAACACATCATTCTATTTAATGCATACATCCAATAGATAGATAGACAGACATTACTTATTGATCCCCAAAGAAATGTTCATTTTCTCCAGTAGCAAACATAAAAACATAGTGGAACAGTAGGAAAAACAAAGTGCAAATGACTACATAAGTTCAAGACCCAGATCTGTACAAAACACAATAATAATAGCAGATAAATGTTATCCCAATGGAAGCGCATCTATCATAACTGACTAGCGTAAAGATGGACACGATGGGAGGAGGCCTACAGTCCAATGGCTGTAGACAAAAAGAGCCCTGTGATGGAGAGGGTCGGCTCCACACTCCTATTTGCCCTAGGGAGCCTCTTGAACCTGCCACCGCCAAACAAATACCCAAGGGATGAGCCAGCGGATGGTCCAAAAGTGCTCCAGTGTTTTTACTAAAAACAATCAAAACAGTGTTCAGTAAGTGCAGTGCATTCAATAAATAAATAATTCATAAAAAGTAAATTGTGGAGGTTAAAATCAAGTCCAACAAATAAGAATCCATTAACACAAGACTAACAACGCAGTCAGGAAACTGTCCTTTAATATTCTGAGAGCTGGTGCCTTCCTTTTAAAACTGACGTCTCTGTCTTACCCTGATCTGGCCCTGTAGCACGGGGAGACGTCCATCCAACAGGCGCGGACAATTTTTTGTTCCCACCGCCAATCCCATGCCGTCCCACAGGGAGTCACGAGCCCTGCTCTGCTCAACTGCTGCCAATACTTGGCTCCTCCCAGCGAGAGTGCACTTTCCTCCCACTGCTGCCAATCGCTGGCTCCTCCCAGTGAGAGCACACCCTGAGCATTATGGTATTTCCTGCTCCACAGTTGCTCAACAGGAGCGATCCCTCAGCCCCCACTTGAGCACCGGCCACAAGCTCCTTCCTGTGGCTTGCCTTCCTGTCTGCCTGCTTCCTCCCATCTCGCACTCCTGCCTTTCCCTTTCTTTCTTTCTTTTTTCTCATTTTTTCTTCTTGTGGTGGCTATCCCTTATATTCCTCTGTAGGTGCAGCGCCTCAATCATGCACCGCAGAAAATCGATCAAGCAATTGAGACAGGCCACACCCTCACATACAGATGTGTTTCACCCAACTACCTCACCAACCTCACGCAACTGCATGAGCAAGCTCACCCACAGAAATCGAGCCAGCCAGGTCCATTATTTATTTAATTAAAAATGGGCCACTAAAAAGTTAAGCCACAGACCCGCTATACCACATATTGTGGCAGGGGTAGGACGAGCCAAGGCGGTGAGAAATGACGAATGGACAGAGAAACAGCAAATGGAATAGGTGCCAGACTTTTAAAAAAGAACCCATGGACTCAAGCTTGAGGAGAACATTTAGAGATACAAACATGGAGAATGGCTGTGAGGCTTGCTGAATGTCCCACAAAGCATGCCAGGACATTACCAATCTCACCTTGCATAGACAGCCAAAAATCACCACAGGCATGTTTAGGCCTGAACAGGCCTAAAAACCGCTCTGGCTTAAAGGTAAAAAAGGTAAAAAAAAAAGTATATACTTATACATTTTCTAAAATATACAAAAACTGAGAAGATCTGTAAAATCTCTGGCTATTTGATACAAGATCAAACGATGAATCTTTATGAAAGAAAGATTTTATTTTGTATTTGACAAAAGGAAACCAATAAATGGAAGAAGGGCAAAACCAGTGAAAATGACTTGCTTAAAAAGTCAGTCCAAGCTAAAAATAAAGGGTGGGGTGGTTAATAGCAGCAGTGACATCAATGTGGCCCTACCTCTAGGGGCTCCACACTCAAATCAGAAGGAATTTAGGAACATTAAAAGACATAACACATAAACAATTACAATAAATAAACAGTATTAAGATATAAATATGAAAATGCTTAAACAATAATACAAAGGAAAATAAATACGACAAAGGGAATAGGCCCTGGCTGTAACAAAACAGGATGGTCCTCCAGGTATAAATAAGTCAACAACACCTCCCCTTGGTGACTGATCTCGGAGGTTTCCTGTTCACCACCAACTTCTTTGTCTTTAATGTTCAATACCAAGCAGTTGTAACCGCACCACATGACAGTCCTCTACCACCCTTCTATACGTCTTCTCGTCTACATTGTTAATATCACTTCCAAACAGGGAATCATTTGAGCATTTCTGTAGATGACAAAAATTAGACTGGAAGATTAAGAATAAGTGTAAATCATGTTATCCATTAAATTAAGTACTTTATTATGAAATTGTTCACACTGACAAGAATGACTGAATTTACAGATCATATTTGTCAATAACAATCTCTGTATAGAAAAATACTGAGATCATTACAAATAAATTTCAACACACCGTATATATTTGCATATAAGTCGGGTCCTGAAACCCAAAAAATTGATCATAAAATCAGACCCCAACTTATATGGCCAGTCAAAAATACACTTAATTTTTTTTTTTACATCTTCCCGCTTCCTCCAATCTTGCACCAGTTTCTTAGACACATCTAATTTTGTTGCAGCAGCGCAGTTACCAATTTCTTTCACCACTTCAACGACTTTTTATTTAAAAACAGCTTCATATTTTCTTCTGATCAGACGCTCCATCGTAGATAAGGGATGCTCTTACGATAAAGGTATATATGTGAATTTCCCATTGGGATTAATAAAGTATCTATCTATCTATCTATCTATCTATCTATCTATCTATCTATCTATCTATCTATCTATCTATCTAACGGTGTGAGATACAAAAAACACAAAATACTGCAAACGTCACTTTGGAATAGTTCAGGTATTACCGTGTGGTCACTTAGGCACAATACATAGAAAAAAAAAGCAGTGTGCTCCGTGGTTAATCTCTCAGGTGGGTGTTAGCATGTCATAATCTCTTGGACCAATAGCGTGAGTTTTCCGCATTCGACTATTACGGCTGACATTATAAAATACTGGAAATTATATGGTAAAATCAAGCCCTGACTTATCTGTGGAAGAACTTAAACGTGAGTATATACGGTCTATTTTATTTGAGTATTACTAGTACAGGCATGATTCTAGTCAGTCAACAAATTGCAATATGTTTTCCAATGGTAAACTAGCTTTTTGTCACAAAATTGTACCTACTGAATATTTTTGTAAAGAATAACTGGTTCAAGGGTGGAAGACAAGAAATAACTCAAACATGATGTGAAAAGACTTAAATTAAAATTAGGCTAATATTCTGAATTCTATGGCATGCCAAATTAAAATTTAGAGATATCTCAAAATGAATTTCAGATATCTTAAAATGAATGTTACTTTTTAGGATATCTGACACTCTTTTTTAGATATCTCAAAATATGTTCATACACATTTTAGGATATCTTCAATATATTTTGAGATATCTCAGAAGAGCTGTCTGTGCATTTCAAGATATCTCAATTATATCTTTAGATATTTTAAATTGATCTTGAATGCATTTTACGATATCGTAATTTTAAGATATTTTAAGATATCTAAAAATCACTTCTTCCAAAATTTCCTATTCTTTCAGTGGGACCTCCTGTCTATTTAAAGGTATCTTGAAATGTATTTGAGATATCTGAAAATGTGCAGGGCATTATTCTGAGATATTCTTGAAATGCATTCATACACATGAAAATTTACAGGCAACTATTTTGAGATATCTGGAAATGTATGTGAGACATCTTACATTGTATTGTATTGAAATTGCTATTTAAATATCTTGAAATGTCCTGTCTTTTTGAAAATATTTTACAATGTATTTGAAGTATCTGTAAATAAAATTTACAATATAACACAATCACATAGGACTGCAACCAGTGTTGTTAGGTTTGCATCTACAGAGTTTATGAAATCTTGATAATGGCACAACGGCTTAAAATGTTGTCTTTCAAAGCAATTCTACATCTGAATTGGTGGATAACAAAACCCATCTACAAACATACTTTTGACAATTTTAAAACTCATCATTAGATTCTGGCTTTTCAGTGTTTTTAACCACAATTTTGTCTCCCAGTTCAGTTTTTTATTTTGGCTTTCAACTTTGTTTTTTTCCCAATCACTGTCATTAAATACACTTGGCTAGTGTGCCTAATTTGGACTGCGATAACTAACCCTGAGATATATTTTCCGCAACATCAGGACAGTCCAAGATATTAAGGAGTTGAAAAAACAAATGACGGGTGCAGACTTCCTTGCAACAAATAGCAGGAGCTGTATACTTGCTGTCAGCTAAGATAGATGCATTCTCTCATACTCGGACTGCTGTTATTAGTAGTCAAGATAAAGACCTTGTGATACCACATCCCTTCAGATATTCAAGGGATTTCTAATAAACGCTGGATTTCTTAACCAGTGATGTTGGGAGATGCAACCATTAACCTATCCCAACAATTGTATAATGATGATGTACAGTACATTATGTCAAAAAACATTTCAGAATCAGACTCCTGACAAAGAAAAATACCCAAAACAAGTGTACAAACACCCAATTTGTACTAATAAAAGGCACAGGAATTACTGAAAAACAGATTTGTTACACTTGTCCTTTAAACATTGTGTGACCTTTTATAATGCTTGAATTTTCTTACATTATAGTACTTTTGTATTTTGATTTTTCTATTACCTGATATTTTTGACTGTGGTTACGACTCCCCTGCTACGTTCTTTGTTATATGAGTTTGGCCTTAAATCCTGAGCTTGTTTAGTAGAGGTTTGTATTCTCAGGGTCATATTTTGCCTGTTAAAACCTCAATCTGTCTCCTGATTCAATTTTTTTGGCATTTTGGGATTTAGGTTGCTTGACTTTTTCATCTTTGTAATATTTTTGCATCTTGGATTTTTATATTGGTAGACCAATGGCTCAATTGTATTTTAATCTCTTTTGAAGATCTTTAATTGATTTGTTTATCATTTTAGGGGTACAGACCATTTTTCAGTTCCATAAAGAGGCAGCTGATTTGTGATTTTTGTATTTTAATGCGTTCTTGTGTATAATGGTGCTAGAAAATGTCTACATGTTAGTCCAACATGCAAGTAACAATTTCAGTATACTCTGTACATGTCAATATACTACTACTGCTATTACAATTATTATAAACCTAAAATTATAACTGATATTCCCTTTAACACTGACAACCAAAAAGTACATCACATATTCACATTTGAACACCCTGAAAAGTATCATTGTCTCTTCATTTTCTTATTTTCTTTCTGGAAATCTGGATGAGTTTTGTTGTTTTACTCTCTACCATGCTTTTAGACCAGTATATTGTCATGGATAGCCATTAATGGATATAATCAATAAATGACAAATCTTTCTTTAGTGTTTCCATTAGTTTCTTTTTAAAAGCTGCACATCTTGGATTATTATGTTTTGAAGTTCATTATCTCTCAGTGCATTACACTTCAGCATTGATTTGACTTTATTATATTCATTATCATCTGTAACTAATTGCAATTAATTCCATTCTCCACTTGTCATAAGTAGCAAATCACCATAAATAACAACTTGACAACTTGAAGACTTTTTCAAGCAAAATGAAGGATTTCTGTCTATATATTTTGAGAAAGTGCTTTGCAGGCATTTAACAGACAAGGACAGGGTAACCAGTAGGAGGGTACTAGGCAGAGGTAAATCCCACATCTGTTCCCCAAATAAAACAGTGAGCCATCCAAAAAGCAAATGAACGTCTTGCAGATGTCATTGTTGAAGTTCATGCAGTAAAGAAAGTTCTTTATATGTTTTGTGTGTCCTGGAAGGTCATTAGGCAGAGGCAGCAACATGAGGCAGTGGAGCACCCAAGATCGAAGCATTTAACATTCTCCCAGGACGCTAACAGGCAGATGACACAAGTAATAGCAGAAAAGCCTCGCCTTACTCTAGAGAAATGAAGTCCAAAGTTAAAAAAGGTAGAGGTGATGACTCCTAGAGGGCACACAGTCTTGGAGAATGTTACTTTACTCATTGCTAGCATTGAGCAGCAAAATTTGCTAAAGCATTTTCTGTACTAGAATATGCTGATCTTGTTTGATGAATATTTTCCTGAAAATTCACCCTAAAGCTGGCTTAGGCGAATATTTTTTCCCTAGAGCCCCATGATGGTTTGCAAGGCCACTGTGACATCATAGAGCTGAAGCAGTCATGTGGAAACTTTCATGCATGCATGCCGTAAGATCGTTACAAAGCTGTTTTGACCATGCATCATTTCACCACGCAGCATGCATTAAAAAAATAAAAAACAAACCTGCAGTACAGTAATCCCTCCTCCATCGCGGGGGTTGCGTTCCAGAGCCACCCGCGAAATAGGAAAATCCGCGAAGTAGAAACCATATGTTTATATGGTTATTTTTAGAATGTCATGCTTGGGTCACAGATTTGCGCAGAAACACAGGAGGTTGTAGAGAGACAGGAACGTTATTCAAACACTGCAAACAAACATTTGTCTCTTTTTCAAAAGTTTAAACTGTGCTCCATGACAAGACAGAGATGACAGTTCTGTCTCACAATTAAAAGAATGCAAACATATCTTCCTTTTCAAAGGAGTGCAAAGCAAGCAATCAAAAAAAAAATCAATACGTGCCCTTTGAGCTTTTAAGTATGCGAAGCTCCGTTCAGCATGTCCTTCAGGAAGCAGCTGCACACAGCCCCCCTGCTCACACCCCCCTACGTCAGCGCAAGAGAGAGAGAGAGAGAGAGAGAGGGAGAGAGAAAGTAAGCTGGATAGCTTCTCAGCCATCTGCCAACAGCGTCCCTTGTATGAAATCAACTGGGCAAACCAACTGAGGAAGCATGTACCAGAAATTAAAAGACCTATTGTCCGCAGAAACCCGCGAAGCAGCGAAAAATCCGCGATATATATTTAAATATGCTTACATATAAAATCCGCGATGGAGTGAAGCCGCGAAAGGCGAAGCGCGATATAGCGAGGGATCACTGTATTTTCATTTTGAAGGATACTTTAGCTCACCGTAATGAGAATATTATGAGTACTACCACTGGACATATAACTGATCCCTGTACATTAACTGCAAAGCCCTGCATGGCTAATTTGCATGCATAATTAATTATGCACCCAACTACAATCTCAAAACCAGCCTCAAAGGATCCCTCCCTCTCCATGAGAAAGAAAACACTTCTAAATCTGTGAAATAATTATTCTATCAATGAAACTATCAAAAGATTTGTTTACATTTATTTATATTTTAATCATCCTTATTGAAGAATAAAGTACAAAGTGTCTGCATAGAAACTGTAAACAAAAAAGATTTGAGTGACAGTCGGTGCTGGGAACACTGCAGGGTTTGCTCATCACTATTCATTACTTATATAACTGTAACTATATACTTATATATAACTAAATACGTTAAGTTATTTATTGTAAAATGTAATGCATTACAAACCGTGCATTACTTTTGCATTACTTTTTCTTAATTTATATGAAAAACTGCACATTTCACTAGCCAGCATGTTATTAAATCCAAAGCCCATGTATGAACCTTCTAGAAGCTAACTAGAAACACAGTAAAATTTGATAATGTTCCTGTATTTTATAAATACATTTAGTCATTTATGTGCTGTAAAGTAAATAACATCCATCTGCTTTTTTACATCCCCAATGCAAGCCGAGAAAGATTTGCTGGATGAACACTGGGCACTATACCACCAAAAGCACACTGTTTCAACATATCTACAGTAAATAGCTGAAGGAAAACTTAACTGACAATTTATTTATAGGTTTCTGTTAGTGGATTGCATGCAGCACACTCTTTTCTGCTTGGCTATGTAACTGAGCTCTGTAAAAAACCAGCGTACATCCACCACCTTTGCTTCATACCTTATATCCAGTGCTGCAATATTCACTGGCACCCTGAGACCCCAAACTGGGCCGATTAAATTTACCACCCACTATATGGAGGACTAAACGTATGCTTATAACTATTGGTTCAATACCTTTCATTTGATTGCACGCTACACACTTGCTTACCCTTTTCTCAGTAACTGTCACCATATGGCCAGAGCATACGTGTGCACAATGTTACTAAATAAACAATACTTCTACCAAAAAATGCAACAATTTTTTTTTTGATTGTCGGGGAAAGGCTTTGGAAGTTACACAGTAGCATATACGTTTTTTAAGTAATGCAAATATTTTTACTTTAATAAAATCTGTTTGTGTTAGGGTTAGGTGTTAGGGTAGGAGATATCAGTCTGATGGCAAGCCTGGGCCCACTGACCCCCCATTTAACAGTTAAATAGAATAGAATTAAATGGTAGCCTGCAATTTAACTGTTCCTAACCTCCCATCTGTTAAATTTAAGATTGCATCACATGGAAAACGTGTCAGAAAGCCTATTAACCATTATCCAGTTAGATGGCCTTTTTTTTTATCAACCCTCCTCACTCTCATTTAACCCTTGTGGGTGAAAAGTATTCAGGTCCTCTATCCACTGTAATTCTTTTTTGAGGCACAAGGTTTTATTCCAAGTACATAGTAAGCCTATATCCTACTTGGTTGAAATGGTGGTATAAAATTGTCGGTTTAGATTGATTGAGGTATTGAATAAATCTGGCTTTTAATGAGTTTTGTGTCTCATCGATATAAATCATCCCACAATCGCTACATTGAATGCTATATACTGTATACAATTAATCATATTCAGATGTAATTCCTGGAAAATCATAAACTCCTTCTGGGAACATCTATTTCGAATCACTCTTATAATCTTAAACAGGATGTCCCATGCAAAGCGATTTTTCATTTTCACACTGCATGAGGTATGTACTAACATGTACTTCAGATTTTTATTTTTCCGGTATGCAGAGATCAATTTGACGGATTGTAATGGCTCAAATTCTTCTTGTACCGGATAAAAATTACATCAGAATATTTTCACGTAAATATCAGGGGGATCCTATTGGGGTCCAAGTTCGAATCCGTCCACTTTCCAAAATACTGTAAAACCATATCTGAAAAACTGGAAGGATCCTCTCCCCCGGCCTGTTCATGCTCCTTCATTCGATCTACAGCAATCACTGCATGAGTCCCACACAGTTGTACATCCTCCTCCCCCTGAGGCAATATAGCCCCTGTGGTGGATTGCCGGCTTCCTATTCCGGCCCTCACCCCCAGGCCGCCAGGAGGAGCTCTCCCAACAGCATGGACGTGCCCCGAGTTCCAGCAGGGCCTCATGGACTATGTAGTTTTTATACACAGCCCTGCTGGATACCTTGGGGACCACTGGGAGTCGCTGTCGGGAAGCCCATGGACTCATATGTGCCCTATAAGCTGGAAGTACGTCCTGGTCATGTGAGCAGGAGAGATGACGTGCTTCCAGGTTGAAGATAAGGACTGTTTACCCTGACCCGGAAGGAATAAGGAATTGTGGACTGTTGGGCAGGAACACCTCCGGGTCATGGTGTATAAAGGACTCTGGGAAAGCCCAGTACACTGAGCTGAGCTGGGAGGTATGGTGGCGAAGTGTCTGGGCAAGGAGGAGAGAGTATTATTGTGAGAGTATTGTGATTAGTTATTGTATGAGTAGTGTGGAGTGGAGGGTGCTTGGTGCATTGTATTGTTGTACAATAAAGAAGAATTGTACTATTACTTGGTGTTTGGAGTGGTACCTAAGGGTTCAAGAGGTGGACACCCGCTTCTACTGCTACACCCCCAAATAACTTTAAAAAAATTACATCCCCTCCTACTAACTTTAGGGTTAGGATTGGGCCGGGTTAGGCCATAGAAAACTTCACGATCCAACGTTGGTTTTAAAAGTGGAGTCTGTGAACAGTCATACAAGGCCAGGGGAGAACCGGAAACTACTACACCACTAAAAACCACATCAGAAACCAAAGGCATAGAGAAATAGACATTAAAATTAGTTTTGAAAAATAAAAAATAGCCCGGCCACCACAATCCAATCGCAAAATAAATGCCCAAACTGAATAATCCCAAATATTGTATGTCCCCAATCTCTATATCATCCAAGTACCAAAATAACCAAAAGTCATTTTTAGTAAAGGATAAAAGCCCAGTGTATGTAAAAGTCATATCTAAATTTAAATCTGTACATTTTCCAAAGCTCAGAAGTGCCATACCTGAAAAAATGGAAGGATCCTTCCTTTAGGCCTGTTCCTGTTTCTCCATTTGGTCCAAAAGAACCATTACACGAGCCCAATATAATTGCCAATCCCTAACCTCCGGAACGAACACCGGCACCAATTGATTTAACAAATTTATTGCCTTATTTAAGGCATTTATAGTTCCCTCACTGATTTTAAGTTTAGGGTTGGGTTGGCTTAGGCCATAAATCAATTTGTGAGCTAAAGTTGATATAGAAAAGGTCCTCGGTTGGAAAGAAAGTCTGTAAACAATCATACAAGGGCAAGAGAGCACCAGAAGCTGCCACACCCTCAAGCACAAGAACAACATGTTGTATATCGGAGTCATCCACCCTATCCAATTTCAAAACAGTCAAGGATGGAAGCTCCGAGTATGTAAATATCAACTGGATTTTTATCAAGGCCAGATTAGGGTCCGTCCACCTTCCAAAATACGGTAACACTTTACCTGAAAAAATGGAAGGAACCCTCCCCCTGGCCTGTTCATGTTCGTCTGATTAGTCTAAAAGAGCCATCACACAAGTCCAACCTGGTTACAACTTCCCCACCCCCGAAACCAACACAGACACCAATTGACTTGACGTGAAATTAACCATTTGGTTTAAATAAATTACATCCTTCCCACTGATTTTAAGGTTAAGACTGGTTAGGGTTAGGCCATAAATCAATCCATATGCCATATGAAATATAGAGAGGATCATAGGTCGTAAAAATGGGGTCTGTGAACAGTCATACAAGGGCAGGGGAGAACTAGAAGTTACCACACCCCTAGGTGTAACATCAAAAATAAAGGGAATAAAGAGGTCTGAGTTAATATTGGGTTTGAAAAAAGAAAAAAGCCCACCCACCATTATCTGGTGGCTAAATAAATTTATCCAAACTCCAAACCAACAAACCCCAAAGATTGTACATTGGGCTCCACCAAACCAGTCTCAAATATGACTCGGCATAGAAATTTATCAATGGTAGCTGTGGTCTACCCACATATTTATTAATTGGAGAAGAGATCTTATACATATTTTGTGAATATGTCTCATGGACCTTGGCTGCAATATTTCTCAGGAATCTGGGAGTAGTCCCTCTTGTACAAAACCTGAAATAAAGTATGAATGGCCATTTGCACATCAGCCAAGTGAGAATTCACCCTATAGAATCAGACGATCTGGGATTTAACTATCCCCCTAAAAGTTTGTATAGGGTGGTGACTCGTCTTAAACAATAGGGCATGCATATCAGTCGGCTTAAAGAAAATTCTAGAAAAAAGTTGTTTAGAGGAGCCTGTTAGCGGCGAAAAATAAATTTCATGTCCAGAAAATTAACCATTACAGGATGAAAGTTGGCCTGCACCTTAATCATCCGGTGATGTTGATTGAAGTTGTTCACAAACTCATCAAATTCCTCCCTCATATAGGTCCAGACCCCAAACATATCATCCAGGTATCTAAAATATCGATATAGGAGACAAGGACATTTAGCAAATTTTAGCAGAAATCTTCTTTTAATCGTTTAGGTTCATATACATACTATGAAGCATTTCAAACACACCAATCAGCATACAAATAAATGGTATAATCCAGAAACACACCTCTTCCATTAAGTATTATGTAAAAATTAGTTTAACATATTAACAGTTATAAGGTAGATGCATGGTTAAAAGAAATAATACTTTTTATATGTGAACTGTTATCAGGGAACAAAATAAAAATTTAAATGTTATAACAGACTCATTTTCTCTTTTAAATATACTGGTACAAATGTCAAGATGCCGTAGTTAAACAAGCAGGCAGTTTCAAAAACAATTTGTTTAACACTAACGCACATTACTTTTAATGCGTTGCCCCCCAAAACTGGTCCGAGGAGGGAACTAAGGGACTCGGTTGACCCTGTAATACAGTAGGTGGGCTGAGGGAAGAAAAGATAACAGTGGCCGGTAGACTGCCTTTGATTCCAAATACTGTATTGTTCTATTGCTTTGCTAGAAGTAACCCCCAACATGGAGTTTAAAGCTATATTACAGGCAGAAATTTGAGTTCAGACTCAAGACGAAAATAGAATGAATATTGAAGTGAAAGGTGGAGGAGAGGCCTGGAAAAAGAAAGAGAGAACCAAACAGATGTGAAGGAGCTACATACTCTAGTTTGCTACTTTGGTGGCAAGTAGGAAGACTAAAAAAAGCAGCAGTATGTTTGCTTCTCTTTTGTTTATTTGTAGTTTATATTTTCTCTTGTACATTATCTTCTCTTGAGTATTTTGGTTAATTTCTGACATCCTTAACTTGTTTGTGAGCTTAGAGAACTGCCACAAAGGCCTCTTCTGTCACACTATCTTTGCTATAAATTCAGGCTCAAAGATTAAGTCTGTATAGTTTTGTTTTTTTAAGTAGTTCCAACCTGAAAAGAAAATGAAGTGGACGAAAGAGTACTTCTGATGAGAAAACTGTCACTGACAACGACGTTTTTATACTGTAATCTTGCAATATTGTTTGTTTTGTTTTGTTCAATTTTAGGAGCGTATTATCATTATCCAGTAAGTGACTTAGATAAAGAAGTGAACTGTAAAAGCAGTTATAAATTGGTTTTACAGAAATACTAAATCCAATGATAAAACAAAGTGATGGAAAACCCAATTGCATTTTGATCACAAGCAATGTTGAACAATTCATATTTATAATCAGTCTGCCTTAGGTCATATTCTCCTAAACTCTATTACATTTCTTTCAAGATCTCTGCAGGTCTCACTGCAATTCTGATTCATCGACCCATAATGCCTTTTACCCATTTCCAAAAATGCTTACTTGGTTTATTCCTGTTCATACAAAGCAGAAATCCCCAGTCACAGATAAGGGCATTGGTTAAAGCTAAGCTGATGACCCCAAATATTTGTTTTCATAATACTTTAACTGGAAAAGAAACACTATAATAGTGACAGACACGTTTGCCTTCTACTGAGTGCTCAATCATTGGCTAATCGTTTTTCAGGCTCATTCAAAGCAGGCCATCTCCCAGCAGTAGGGTGTATTTTGCAGGCCACAAATGTGTTGTGAAATATACTGTGATGCTGTGCATTGGGCACATGAGAGAGCAGGAAGAGAAGGAATTACAGAGCAGATGCTCTCTTCTTTTCCACTTACATTGATGTTATCAGCAGACTTTAAGAAGAAAGATTTTGTCTCGAGCAAGAAAGAGTTTGAGTGGGAGAGCAATAGACCAGCAACTACAGAAAGGAACACTTGGGGAATCGTTAAAATTGCAATACAACTGAGAATGACACAGAGAGACAAAACTGGAGAACACAGGCAGAAATAATGAAAGGAGGTAGAAAGGAAGACACACAAGTGTTCACGGTATTTGGTTACTTGTGTTTTAACTTTGTTGTTATGATATAGAGCAGTGATTCCCAAACTCAGTCCTGGGGATCCACTGTAGCTGCAGGTGTTTTTTCCAACCAACTTCTGTTTTTCATTGGACTCATAGCCTAATTAGGTGTGTCGTTATTTCCCTGTTTCTGTGTTTTGGAGTCAATGTAGAAATTACAAACTAAGTCTGGTAGATTTTTACTAAAATGTAATAAGTTGTTATATGGGGAATATGTAGTTTTTTAAAGTTGTTGACAATATTTTCAACCTAATTCTCATTCTGCTTTTCCAGGTGTTCTGGGTATTTAATTGATTATGTGCTAATTAGCAGGTCTGACACTGAAGTCTTTGCAGCTTTCATCATCCTGAGGGTTTGCTGTGCTGATTGTTAATTGTCACTATTAGGGTTAAATGAAAGGAGCAAACTACACAGGAAAAGGGGAAAATAATAGGAAAACAACAATAGAGAGTTAAGCATTTATAGCTTTAGAAATAAACAAAAATATTTCTAAATGTCTTATAAAGTAAAAACCACACTGTTGTGTTTTTCTGAATGCAGAATAATAGAAGAGTAAAAAAAGACCAGCTAATTAAATGAGATCAGTTGTTATCGATTATTATCACTGATTGTGAATCTGGTTGGAACAAAAACCTGTAGCCACAGTGGGTCCCCAGGACCAAGTTTGGGAACCACTGATACAGAGAATTTCTTCAGTGGCAAAATGGGGTGAGGTCTCCAAAAGAAGCTAGGGATCAGGCAAGAAAATTACCTTTGGAGTTTTTTTTTGTATGTGGATTACTCGTTTAGCCGGATGTAATTGTTGACGATTTGGCATGATCCTGGATTTTTCGAAACTCTTGCTGGAAGTCTTGTCATAGCAACACATCCTAATCCACCAAACCTGCTCGGAGCAGGTTTGTTCGATGTAAACAAGGATTAGCTCACACACTTAATCAGTGACCGTGCGTGGAATTCATTCAGTCATGACTTCGCTGTTCATGAATGAGCGACCAATTGATATTGGTACACAAATTATAAGAAGAGAATTTCATATAGAGAGGGGTTTGAACGATCGGCAAGATCCTTTATTGCTCCAGGAGGAAATTCTTTTCAAAGGATACCGCTTTAGCCGAGGGTGAATATTGTACCTCAAAGATTTATTAGCACCTTATATTCGAAGTCAAACTCAGCAAAGTTGGGCTGTCACAACCACACATACAGTATGCATTGCTTTGAGGTTTTTTGCAAGCGGCACTTTTTTATATACTGTAGGCGATGCAGAAAATCTATCTAAAAGTGCAGTTTGCCAGGCAATTCGTTAAGTCTGTTTGGCTCTGAAAGATTTCCTTCGGGTTTTCATTGTGTTTCCTGGACACCTGCGTGTGCAGACAAAAGAAGTGTTTCATGCCATTGCAGGTAGGTAATACACAGGCAAAAACACCCACAGTTCAATAAAGAATCTCACAATCAGCCTAACATTCTCATTACCCACGATTTCCAAATGTGATTGGGGCACATGGGACTGATCAGAGTGGAGTTTGATCAAACATTATTTGGAAAATGTACCTCTCCTCCTGATGAATAATCAGACACAGTGTCTTCATCAAATATTTGACCTTCGTCAATATCTCGTTGGTCAGTCACAGGTTCTAGGGATATGACATTTCCTGCAACTGACTCAACAAAAAAAGAGGGCTATATGGACCTTACCTATGGCACACATTGAGGACAAATACATGCAATGACCATCCTTTACCTGAAATGAAGTGACCACTGCATCCTGCCACTGGTTCTGAGGAGGAGCTTCCCCCTGAAATGCCCTCAGAGACAGGACGATGGGCATTTTGCTGGAGAGCCAACTCTTATGCAAGGTTTGGTCTGGACCGCATGGACCTCCACCTGTTTTTGCTTGTCTGCCTTCTTATTAGCTTTAAAATTAATGTTCTTTACATTATACAGTATATGATTTTTTATGTCAACAATTCTTTAAATAGTTATATATCAATGTTTACAAGTTTGAAGTATATTCTTGTACTTCACTTTAACCTGTTCCCGTGTTCTCCTTGTGCTCACGTTCGATCTGGAATTATGACATATTATATTATAATTTATCTGACACATAAGAAATGAAGCGCTGCTTTCAGTAAGTACAATGCACATGCATTTAATTTGTTGGCCACTTTTTGCCAACCGTCTTTTCTGGTCTGGGCTGCTTTTGCAGTGTTACCTCTTGTGCATATTAAATCTTGAAATTCTTCATGTCCTTCGAATGAAAGGTCCTGCTCCGCTTGTGTGAAAAAAAAAATGCGCCCGTTCTTTCGTCATTTTGTTATAGCCTATCCAAGACTTGCTGATCATGTTTTCTAGACTCAATATATATGGGCTTTTCAATCACCCCGGGCGCGCGCATTCATCTCGGATGATTAGATCCAGCTAGACTAATCTACTATACGGCAGCGTTTGAAAAACCGACTTACCCCAGATGAGTTTCACTGGCATTAACTCATCCAAGATGAGGCATCTGATCTCAGATGAATTAAGCGACGTACGGAAAATACCCCCCCGGTCTTCAGAGCAGAGGCTCTCCTGACTTCAGCCAGGCTCCTAAAGGAACAGGCCCAAAAATGAGAAGCTAGCATATTAAAGAAAATAAAATAAAACAATAGTCCCACATGGAATATGATACCCATCAACCCTCAACTTGTGCAAAAAAAGTGCAAGAAAAAATGTTATAAATAAAAAACGGTAATAAAAGCTCAGCAGAGTAAAAAAAGGCATGAAGGAATTACCTAAAAGTTTATCCAGAGCAAACAAAATCCAAATCTCAGCCCAGTAATCAGAAATCTTAAAATAAAGCAAAAAATTATCAAAAAAACAGAAATCCCAACAGCAATACTTACAGAAGCTCCTTAAACATATGATTCAAACTTCTGAGCCTCCTCAGCCTGTTCAGATAGCCTGGGAAAAGGCTCAGAAGTGGTGATATCTGAGTGGTCCTGCCTCCTGGAGCTCCACTCACAAAGAACATGGAACATAATTACATTTAAACAGACAGTACACTATTAATCTCATCACACATACAACCAACAGAAATAACAAAGACATCTTCTTGTTCTTCTTCTTCTTTCCACTGCTCCTGTTAAGGGGTGCCACTGCAAATCATCTTGTTCCATATCTTCCTGTCCTCTGCATCTTTCTCTGTCACACCCAGCACTTGCATGTTTTCTCTTACCACATCCATAAATCTTCTCTTAGACCTTCCTCTTTTCCTCTCGCCTGGAAGCTCTGTCCTTAGCATCCTTTTTCCAATATACTCAGTATCTTTCCTCTAACAAAGACATTAAAAATAATAATTGAAAATTAAGAAAAACAACAATAAAAATAAAATATACATAAATAACTTCAACCTGATAGCAACAGGCACAACATGCCAGAGGAGCTGCCAGAGGTGACTTAGCTTACATTAGCACTCTTTCCTTGTCTTCTTAGAGAGTCAAGGCTGGGGGGCTGTCAAGAGACAGGGCCTGTTAAAGCCCATTGCGGCACTTCTTGTGTGATTTTGGGCTATACAAAAATAAATTGTATTGTATTGTATTGTATTGTATTGTATAACAAATAGACACACCTGAAAATAATAACAGACAGACAAATAAATAAATATAGAAGTAAAAAGTACTTATATTAAAATAAACAGCTGGTAAGGGCCAAGGAGGCATCACGTCATTAGGACAAGAGTCTCTGTACCAATAGTGAAAACAGGAATTTTCATTCAGTCTTGTTTGGATGCTTGAACTCAAAGTGTCTTGTCTTTCATCTCATGTGGTGTCTAATATATCAAGTGCACTCAAGTAAATATTTTTAGATATGTATGAAAATACATACTATAAATCACAGTGATGGTTTAATTTTTGATCATATAACAGAGGTCACTTGAAGGTACTATTCTGATAAATGACTCTCAATCCTTGTATGGGACCTTGGCTGAACAGAGGAGCACATTCAGTAACAGACTGAAAAAACTGCATTGCTCCAAGGAGCGCTAATGTGAAGTTGTTTCTGCCCTCAATCCTCAGGCTCTACAGTGAGTCACCCCTTGGCTGAGGAGGTCTTGTTCCCTGTGTACTTAATAGTACTGAGCTAGTCTAGTAGACATCTTAGCTGACAATGACACTATGTGCAATATACTGTGCCAGTGTGCTGTGGCAGTGCCTGACCTCCAGTACTGTGAAATTGCAACTGATAAGTGAGTGCAATTCTAATTACTTTACACTTAGTAAATACCTAAACTTTGTTAATATACTTAAAGATGCATGTGTACCTTATTAAAATACTTAAGATTATGATCATCCTTATTATATGTATATTTGTGCCTTTTTTTGGCTGCTGTAACTCTTCAGTTTCCTGTCTATTTATGTTTACTGCTTACTATACCATATAGAGTAGTAGCCAGTAAAGTTGAAGTGTGTGCATTCATCAAAGACAGATCTCATCTTAGTATGTATTTACAGTAAGAAGACTATCTGTCAGGTTTAATGCTGTTGCAGTGTGCACCTGAGCCATGGACTAGCAACAGATTAAGTCTAGCTGTGTGTTAAGATTAACAAGTAGTTGCAGTGTCCAACTTGGAGCTAGCAACGAGGAACAACTTATGTACTAACTTACAAAACTTCATGAGCAAGTCAAACCAACTTAGTACATTAGTGAATATAACAACATTTAATACCTGCATGGTCAATACAGAATCCTGACAAAACATGTATATGCAAATACATGGCGTGAATCATATATATGATATATATAGTCACGCATGCATGTCTGAGGATCACCCTCCAAGATCTTCCCAAGTATATGATACGACCCTGGGCCGAGAGAGGGCACTGACGCTCTCTTGTCATTTTCTTTCTTTTGTGCCGAAAAACCGCCCAGTGAGAGAAACTGACTCCACCCCTTCCTGTCCTGTAGCTATAAAAGGGCGACCGTCCAGAAAGTGGTCACACTTCTGCAAGAGCTGACCTGGCCTAAGGAGCTCCATGAGTTTAATGCACCAGAATAAGCAGCCTGGTAAATGGCACCACTCAATTTATGTGGAGACTGTTTGGTTTTCCTTTTTATGCCATTGTGTGTAAATGGGGATGGCTGGGTTGGCACCCCAAAAATTTTTCATTTCTGTGACTGTCATTACCTCGGACGACCACAATATTTACAGTACATCTATCACTTAACTTGGTGTCGTAGAATAGCCATTTTCAAGTTCAGTTCTGGGGGCTGCTTCATACCTGCAGATTTTTGTCCCAACTAACTTCTCTTTTAATTGGACTCTTATCTGAACTAACCAAACTGTTATTTCCCTGTTTTCTGTGTTGGGGAAATTTCAAAATGGTTTTTGCTAGATTTTATTATTTTAGTATATGACTCGATATATAGAGAGGGTTACATTACAGTTACACTGTGGTTAGCCCTTCTGTCTCAATAAACTCTAAGAAGACTGGATTCAAGTTAATAAGCACAGTTTACATTAAAAATCCTAAATAAATCTAAATATATAGTGTTGGATGTTATTTTTTATAAACTGTATTGATTTCAATGTTTGTTTAGAAAGCAAGGGTTAACCTCTTGTGGTTCTAGCATTATCTCTGTTAATACTTTTACCAGGAAACATAAATCCAGTTAAACTAAACCCTTTGACAGACACAACATACAAAATCTACAGACAGCTACTGGTCAGTCATTTTGACTTGTTTTGGTCATTCTGTTTTTGAAAAAGAAAAATGTGGTGAATGTCACATCTCAGATTCCTGGTAGCACACATTAATTAATACTGTAGATATGTGCATTTGACTGATGAGAAAGTTTACTTCTTGAAAATTCTTCTTAATCTTCAAATTATCACTTTTATAGCACTAATCTCAACCAAATTGTAGGAACCACCCCTCAGGATAATTTCTGGACAAACTCTAGAATAACATCTTGGGTCAGAGGCGGCCCCTATTTTGTTAATGTGTACCAGACTAGAGAATTCACTAGTTGGTCCTGGTGTCCCTTTACTTGTGAGCATTTGGTAGTCTTTAAAGGGCTGGCTCAGTCTTCCCAAGGAGTGCCATTATTCTGAGTTTTAGCACTTTGTGATTACTTTAGTTCCTATTTAATACGTTTATTTAATCTGATGTTCATATTGTTGTTGTTGTTGTTTTGTTTTTAAACTTTCTTACCATCTGAAAATACTGGAAACTTCATTTTTGCTTTTTTGAGGAACAAAAACCCAGTATTTACGTTGTTTTCTTGTTTCGATGTGCTTTTTAAGAGTATTAAAAATGGAATGTATTCTCCTCTGGTACCATCTTGTTTATTTTATGAGCACTGCTATTTTGAGATCCTTTTGTTGATGGTTGCTATGCTATTGCTAGGTACAGTCAAACAAAAGTGCCAGGCACTTGAAATCACCATCAACAACAACATTTATTTATATAGTACATTTTCATATAAATTATGTAGCTCAACATGCTTTACAAGATGAAGAAAGAAAAATACAAAAATAAGATTAGACAATACTAAGTAACAAAGAATAAAGTAAGGTCACATGGCCAAGAGGACAGAAAAAAAAAAAATCCAGAGGGATAGAGAAAAAAACAAAATCTGCAGGGGTTCCAAGGCCATGAGACCACCCAGCCCCCACTGGGCATTCTACCTAACATAAATTATCTAAATCAGTCTTTATGGTTTTCAGGCTTTATGTGGAAGAATTAGATGATGATGGTCATGTGGACACTAATTACCCGGAAAGGAAAGGGGAAGTGCTAAACTACAGTACTTGACAGTGTGGTAAAAGTATGGGATTTGAGACATTTTGTTAAAGTTTACTGTCTATAATAAAGAATATGAAGGAGAGTCACTCTAGAACTCTAACACAACAAATTGTTAGACAAGTTCAACTGGACGTGTGTGAGTCAAAAGTATAAGGGTCGTGTCATGCACTTCCTGGTTGTCCTTGATTGGATTTAGCCCAAAAGATTTTTGCATTTATTCTGTGTTGGTTTTTAATTCCTTGTTAAGATATTTGTGCCCTGATTTTTGAATGCAATTTATGATTTCGGCTTCTTTGTTTTTTTCCAGTTACCAAACTTTCCTGCATTGTCTCCTGCCTGCAATTCTTGAAAAAATCCTAAACACTTTTTTTTGCTTTCCTTTTAGTCTTTTTGGTTCTGACATTTGGCATGAAAAGTTTGACTTAGCAGCATCTCCTGATTCTAGTTCCTCTCAAAGCTGCTGCTACCTCAGTAAGTTCAACTACACTGCCATTTTGGATGAATATTTGATTGTATGTGTCACAAATTTGTGTTTGTTTTCCTCACTGTAGCCATGTTGTTTATGGGGATGACATCTGTTGCTATCATACAATCACCATCAATGTAACAGGTGATGGCATCATGCCTCTGGTATTTAAGATGATGACATGATATTGAAGATGTCCAAATTTTTTCGCTTCAATCTAAAAAAAGTATTAATGTTATTAGTGTGAAGAGGGCTGAGTTATTGATAGAATTTTTGCAAGTTTTTGACTTTAATTTTTGGAATTTATTTTGTCAATTCCTTTTTTCATCTCTTTAGTTTCCCATCTGCTTACAAGCTGTCTTTTGGTTTACTGCTTTTACACCTTTGGCATAACAGGCAGCTTTTCAACTTTTTATCCTCCATGTGTAACAACAGCACTGATGCCTTTTGTTTAAGGCAGTGTGGTGTAGTGGTTAAGGCTTTGGACTTCAAATCCCACTATTGGGGTTTTGGGTTCAAATCCCACTATTGACCCTATTGTGATTCTGAGTAAGTCACTTGACCTGCCTGTGCTCCAAATGGAAACCTAAAGAAATGTAACCTATCCATCCATCCATTGTCCAACCCACTATATCCTAACTACAAGGTCACAGGGGTCTGCCGGAGCCAATCCCAGCCAACACAGGGCGCAAGGCAGGAAACATAACCCGGGCAGGGTGCCAGGCCACCGCAGAAATGTAACCTATTGTATCATAAATATTGGATAAAGGCGTCAGCCAAATAAATAAATGTAAATGTAAGTCAGGTATCACGTGCTGCACCATAAGAGAGAGCTTGAAAAGTTAGCTGTTCCTTCCTTAGCTTGCTTTTGAATGAAGAGCCTGTCTCCAGATTATCAATACAGTAACCCTCTGCTACCAAGTGTTCCTTTGGATGATTTCTGGCCTCTTACCAACCCTTTATAGGTTTACATGTTCTCTTTCTAAGGATCTTGTCAAACAACCTTTCGTTAACTGCTCTCTTGTGTCCTGGGCAGTCATCCTGCATACTGTAAGAAAAGAATGATGAGACATTAGTTTTAAACTAAGGGCACTCAGTTTAGGAGGCAGCAGTGCTAACTAATGTACCACATAAAGCTAAATACAATCGAGGCATAAATCAAGTTAAATTGAAAAGCTGGCTTCAGATGCTTTGTCTCTCATTATGAAATGCATTTTGCTCTGTATGTTTCTCCTGGGAAGACTGACACAAGCCAGGAAAGTTTGAAGGAGAGCTGGACAATAAGTAAAACTCTCCTCGGGGAGGAAAGGAATTTTTTTCTGCACAGCAAATGGGTCATTAACCTTCTCAACAATTTAGATCTGCTCTCTCAGCACATTTTAGATGGTGCAAAGTTACATAACTCTTCAAAAACCTGGACATAACAACTGGTTTCAACCTTGTGACAAATGCTTGAGCTAATCGGTACATTTAAGAACAGTAAATTGAGGTAAATTATTGGTTCTTCAAGGTAGAGTCCCCCTTTTTATAGTATTTAAGGAAATGTTTTTTTTCTTCTTTCCCATAAAAGAAAGACCTATATCCTTTTGTAAGGGTCCTGCACTAGGAACAAAGCAGTTAATAGCCCTGGATATGGTGACAGTCTATCACAGAGCCCACTCAACCTCAATGCAGACAATGCCTTGGTGCACAATTCCAACCCAGGAAGCTAAATGTGTTATTCATACTGCTCAGGGTAAAAATATGTGGCAAGATGTTAAAAAGTAATTACTGGAGCAAATATGATTAATCTAGCATTACTTGTTTATTACAGAAACACTCGGTGCAGTTGCTAAAGGGGGAGACATTTGTCTGTCCCTTTTTTGAGCAAATTAGAGGGCATTCTGGTGGAATGTGATAAGGAGACAGAGGAGTGGGAGTAAATTGTGGAGCTGCAGACCTTATGGTGAAAGAATTGAGTCAGTTGTATATGTATATATACACATCTAAATATGTATAAATAGATATTTACAAGAAAAGAGAAGAAGATTGAATTGGAGTAGTGTGCTGCCGTCAAGAAAGAACTTATGTTTCAGTCCCATAGTGCCTTGTTAAACAAGCAGCAGACCATGACACAGTTGCCAAATGTGAATACACAATCAGAGAAGCAAAGTGAATAGGCTAAAAACAGTAAAAAGCAAGGGATGTAAAAGTGGATACAGGGAATTCCAAATGTACTTTCAGGGGTGGAGGGTTATTATATATTTTTTTTCCTTAGTCAGTTGGGGAGACAGAAGATGCACATCCACAAAGCTTGATCTCCGCACGCTGTTTCATCACATGGAAGTTTTAACAAATTGCAGTGTGTAGCAGTTGAAAGGATAAGATAGACAGAGAAAAAGAGAGTTATTGTTTGCCCTGCCAGCCAGTTACCACCTTTCAGCACATATGGTACTGAAATAAAATGAACAAATTGTCATTTTTGCTATGTTTCTGCTATTCTAAAAAGAAGAAGTAGAAGGAAAGCGTGCTACAAGTAAAATATATGCTCTAAGATTAACTTTCATTTGTTAAAGTTGTAAGGGCCTTCTGGAAAAAGAAATAAGATTTAATAATAGTTTGGACTGAAGGGAAAAATATAGAAAAAATTTGTTAACAGTAGAATCCCTAAAACCTACGAAAATATCCATAATGCCGGGCCACCTTAAATTCCCTCACACCTCCTCATCAGCGTCTTTATTTTGCAAATGTGTCAATCAGCACAAGCAGCAAGCAGCCTGCTCACTCATCCCACACGGAGGCAGCTGAAGTCAATTCAGACACAAAATTCTCAGAGCTGAAATCTCTTTATGTGGATAAATAATACAGTGGAACCTCGGTTCACGAACGTCTCGGTACACGTACAAATCGGTTTACGACCAAAAAGTTTGCCAAACTTTTGCCTCAGTTCACGACCCCACACTCGGTATACGAACAAGCCAGTTTCCCTTTCAGTTTGTACATGTTCAGTCTCTCCCTGTGCATTTCCTGTGCAGCAAGCAAGAGAGAGAGCGAGAGAGCGCGCGACACACACACACACACACACAGGCAGTGCCAGAAAGAGACAGACGCACACACAGAGGCAGCGCAAGAGAGACAGACGCACACACACAGGCACCGCGAGAGAGAGACAGACGCACACACACAGGCAGCGCCAGAGAAAGAGAGCCGCGCACACACATAGGCAGCGCGAGAGAGAGAGACAGACGCACAAACACAGACAGCGCGAGAGAGAGAGCCACGCACACACACAGGCAGCATGAGGGAGAGAGGGCTGGACTCATAAGGTAGGAAGGCAGTTAAAGAATGCACTGGGCTTGATTTTGTTTTCACTTCTGTTTACAGCGATCGGTTCGTAGCCTGCATTGTTGCAATGTTACTTTTCTTGGTGGTTTATTAAATTACGGATTTTTTCAAATGTTCATTTTTTTCCCTGTGCTTAAAATTCATTTAAAAAAAAAGTGTTTTTAGCCAGCAGTTGGTAGCGCTATAGCGCGAACTATTGCAGTGTTAGTTTTCTCTGTTGTTCAAGGTTTTCTTAGTGTTATTCAATGTTTTTATATTTAGTTTACTAATACGCTGTGCATTCTATGGTTTAGTTAACTATATTTGTGCTTAAAAACTTAAAAAAAGTATATATTTACATACAGTTCGTATGGTCCGGAATGGATTAATTGTATTTACATACAATCCTACGGGGGAAATTGCTTCGGTTCATGACCAAATCGGTTTACGACCAGAGTTTTGGAACGAATTATGGTCGTGAACCGAGGTTCCACTGTATATTGTTAATTGGAATACATACATTTCACGCATTTTCTGTGTCTGTAATGATCTGGGTAAATGTAGGATGACAGGAAATGTGAGGCAAGAAATATTGAACACATAACTAAAACTGAAACTTTTTTCGTGTTATAGTAATAATGACAAAATGCTGATGTGAAGTGTGTAATGTGTGAAGACCAAAGTCCAAATATCAAATAAACATTTTCACAAAAGTATAACAAAACAAGTGTGCTTTTATTCAAGAATATAACTGAAGAACAAGAAATTATTCAATTTACATGTTGCTGTCAACGTGTAAAAACTGAAGCCCAAATATCAATTGACACAACCTAAACACGTCAGCTTGGCTGGTGCAGAGTAAGAACAGCTGCCGCATAATCAAGAGGGTTTGAGCCTGGGTCCTCCCCACATTTACCATTTTGAGTAGTGAGCTGCTATTATTATTACTGTTATATAATAAAATATTCATTTGATTTGAGTCTGTAACAACCAACATTGCCAAACTGTGTCCCTACCTCCCCCTCTGTGATGCTGAAAAGCTGGTTCATGCCTTTGTCTCATCCAGACTGGACTATTGTAATGCACTCCTCATTGGGATGCCCAATATGAGCCTTCAAAAGCTCCAACAAATTCAAAATAGTGCTGCAAGAATCCTGATGAGAGTGCAGAAATATGAACACATTTCACAAATCCTTCGGTCACATTATTGGCTCCGTATTGAATACAAACTCCGTTTGTTTACTCACCAGTGTATCCTTGGAAATGCTCCACAATATCTTAAAGAACTCCTTATAATACAATCCACTACAAGAAACCTCCGTTTTACAAATACCTACCGGCTTCGCCCTCCTGTGACCAAACTTCATACAATGGGAGACCGAGCCTTTGCAGCCGCTGCTCCATGGCTCTGGAATGCCCTACCAGAGAGCCTAAGAACACAGCAGATTGTGGGCTGTTTGAAAAAACAGCTAAAGACTTTTCTATTTAGGAAAGCTTATTAAGAAGAATGCTATAATTATTGTTGTTTTATCTCTGTTTTTATCTTGCTTTGCCTTTGATTAAACTTTTTATGTTGCACTTTGAGATTTACTGCTAATGTAAAGTGCCACTATAAATAAAATGCATTATTTTTATTATTATTATTATTATGGTAAATTTTTGCTACTTGTAAAAGATATCACTGAAGGGATATAAGCAGACAGACAAACGCTGGTGAATCATGTCTTCTTGGTATCTTGTTGTCACTTGAATTTTTTTTATTCAGTTTTATTCTTGAATAAAAGCACACTTGTTTCGTTATACCTTTGTGTAAGTGTTTATTTTATATTATAGTAACCACCTGAATAACATCAAATCTGTCTATGCCTTAATTGCTAACAAACTAAAAGGTCTGACAAACTTTTAAATGCACAAACTAAGAGGAAGTGATCCCACGGGCAAAACTCATGACCCTAACATCACGCAGTTCATGACTTCTGACATTACTGCTAGAAAATACATGGCAACTGTCAAACAAAACTGCACAAAATAGTGACGCTTGTTCCAAAACAAAATGGCATCGCAGGAAAATGGCAATAAACATTAAACATAATCGAACAGCCACATAAATATGAACCACCATCAGAATGGGCTTAAGCAACCCCAAAAAACTTATAAAGAAAAGTAATTTTCAAGAAATTAAATAAGAAAGTAAAATTGTCAGTCATGACAGAGGCTACTTTATTTTCTTTAATATCCACTAACTGAATTTATAAGCATACTTAACACCAAAACAAATTTTGTACTGTCAGAAGCTAAAGTTGTGCACTGTTACAAGCTATCTTGCATTTTAACCATTCATGCTGAATTTTGATGTACAAACTGTTAGCCTGGACACCATCAGTCTTTCTGTTTCCTTTTCACACATTCTCCATCTCTTCTGGCTGACATTTTTACTCCACTTATTCTGACTGTTTCCTTCCAAATTCTGCTTCCATTCTTTTCTTCCATTTCTCTAGATTTTCAAGTCACAGTTACTTAAAGCCTGTTGGCAGTTTCTTTATTTGTCCATCGTCTGCACACAGGTTAAATGTTCTCATTTCTAATAGAGGTTTGCTAATGACCACCATGGAATTCCTATAACAGCATATCTTTACCACTGCACCTTCAGCAGTCAGATACAAATTTCAACCAAGTATAGTCCAGTTTTCAGTGTGATCCTAGTATTTCCAACTCTCAGTGACAACTTTGGAATTGTCCGATTTGGAAATCAAGCTGTACTCATCAGACCAAGTACAACAATAGCCTCCATTATTTTCCTTATGTTTTCAGTTTTTTAATGATTTATCTTTGCTATGAACTCATGATGAAAACTGACCCATGCATGCTGTCAACCTGTCAGCAGTTATTTCACATCAATCACTAGTTTATGACTACTAAATTTAATTCAAACGGATTCAGCGGGTTGGGAAATGGATGGATGGATGGATGGATGGATGGACTAGCATAGAGTCTTGTTTATTTTCCAAAATTATATTTAATACAGAGATTTGTGTCAGCTTGTCTAAAAGAGGGCATATACATAGAATAAAGTCAGTTACACAATCTGAACCCAGAATTCTGACTGCTTTCTTAGATTGCTACCATATTATGTAGCAAGGCTGTCAGAACACAGATTTTAAAGGTCATGCAGCTAATGAAATAATTTGGTATGTAATGTCCATAACACATGCCATTTATTTTAAAGGTCACCTATTTTTCCCATATAAAAAACTTGTCTCAAAAGTCAGAATTTATAAAACTCTGCATTTAATTATGCCATTTCCCACTTATCCTTTTTTTCCACAAATTTATCAAATAGACAATGAACAAAGAATTAGTGAGCAGATTGTGCAGTAGCAGCAATCACATTAAATTGTATAAAAAAGAACATAGTCATAGACTAGGAGTAATGTAGCATTTCTTTTATCAGGTATTTGAAAGCTTTGATCAAGGTTATATATGCTAAAAAGTGAATTGTTTGAAATATGTCTCAATTATTTCAAGAACAATAGCCTGCAAAAGCTGACTTTAAAGTTTTTTTTTAGTTTTGATCAATGTTTGAAGTGTATGCATACTTTTAAATTACTGAATGCCAAAAATAAAAAACCTAAAAATTAGACTCCATTTATACATGATTCTTATGATTCAAGTTTTAGGTAAGCTGAAAAGTGGGCACACATTATTGTTTGACATATAAAATACCACATACACTACAGAAACAGTGACATCTGTCTGTTCGCATGGTTGTTTTTATTTTTTAAATGTTTGTTTTTATTTATGGCATAGGTGATATCCATTTTCACTGTTGTAAAGCTAAAAAAATGACAAAGAACCTTTTTATTCTTTTTTATTTTCTGCATCTTGCAATCCTGTGAGTTGTACTGAAACGATAATAAATTATTCATGTTTTCTCAAGCCATTTGGCTGCCTTTCAAAGTTGCTTACAACTTTCTGGTTAATTTATTTTTTATGAGACTTGTTCTGCAGCCATATACAATAAACAGGAAGATGACACCAATGAATACGTAACTTCAATTTATTAATTATTTATTTCTTTATAGAGAAAGCAAATAGGAGAACATTCATATGCAAATATCACGTTATGCAACTAGAGACTACTAATCACCCATTAAATTGCGCTAAAGTATGTGGTGGCAGGAAACTGCGGAGGAAGTCAGAGGTTTATACAGTATGTTTATATTATGAACGTGAGTCAACAAGAAGAGTAATCCTCAATTCAGTATGTATTACAAATTTGTACAATAAATACATTCAACTCAATTTTTGAGCAATGGACAAATCAGGCTGCAGTAGATCGACAAAGAAAGTTAGGTCAGCATGACGGCCATGTCTCTATGTACTATCTTCTCTTTGTTCCTTGCACCTTGGAACCAACCAAGCAGATACACGAAAGTCATGCTAACCACTCTCAGGCAATGAATTTGCCAAGCCTTTTGTGTTAACTCTTATTATAAACTGATGTCCTTGTAACACTAGTTAATACTTTAAAAAAGTCATTCAATACCATAATCAATCACCTCAGTGTAATTGTATAAACCAATATACCGTTCCAAAAGAAGAAAACAACTTAAAAAATATGAAGTGCTCATTGACACATGTCTAAATCAAGAAATCTTTCTGGTATGATGACCATTTGACAAAATTAATTATATACGAAGGGCTAATACAGTAATTAAACAGATTTAATTTAAAATTATGATACACTTCACTATTACAAAAATATTGTTTTACAAAAGCCAGCTTGGCACCAACAGTACAGGGGCTAGCACTGCTATCTTGTGGATCTTCGTTTCAAATTCTGGTCACTCTGTTGTGTTGTGTTATACGTTTTGTCAGTGTGTTGACTGGAGACAAATAGGACTTTGAAATGTCTAGAGCTTTGAATAAATCCATTACACTATTCTCATTCAGCTCATAGTGCTCCTATTTCAAATAACATTTATTTTCTATAATAAAGTATTCAAAGAAAGCCAAAGGTGGCATTATTTACAGTGAAAGGTATAGACTTGTGACTTAAAGAATCAATGCTGGTTGGAATGGAGGTGCAATGGCCAGCACTGGTGATGGTTTCAAAATCATTCCTGGTTGTTGTCAATGTACAAACTGTATATCCTCCCCAGGTTTGAGGTGATGTTTCCCTACCAGAAACTACTGGCTTCCTCCCTTCACGTTAGGAGCAAACAGATGCCCCAGGTGCTTGAATCTGTTGTAAAATAGTGATTTTGCTTTTATTTAAAATAAAAAAAATTGACAATAGGGTAAGAAAAAGTTACTTGACAAGATTTCTGAAAATAAGTTAAGCAATCTTTAAATATGAATTTCTTTATAAGGCTTTGCATCTTACAAAAAGGAAAATAAGTTTTAATGGCTTGTTATAAAAACTTTTTGCTTGCTTAGATTTCATTTTTTGCAGTGAAGTACATGCTGCAGAAATGAAGTTCCATCATAGGGTTGCTGTACTTACTCTCCATGATATGACAAGGATTCTGTAATAAAGGAAGACCTGAAAGTAGAAGTGCTGTTTCTCTTGACTGTGAGGAGCCAGCCAAATGGGGGTGTACCAAGCATAGTCCACCAAGAGAAGACCCGGGGAAGACCCAGGCACAAGCACTGTCTAAAGAAAAGTCAGTGATATAATTTAGTTAAAAAGTCCATGCTTTTTAGTCTAAACATTGCTACAGGCTACTAATTTTGCCAAAGCAGACCCATAAACCATAAACTCAGTAATCTAATTTAGGTCCCTGAAATAAGATGACTAGCTGAAATTAATCACAACATTTTATGCAATCAAAAATAAATATCATCTTTCAACATTGCTTTCTGGTTCCTGCTTTACTATGTCCACATCAATTTTATGCAAAGAATGCAATATCATCTTCTGGTCAATCCAAGGATCCAACTAAAGAGATTTTTTTCTTTTTGTTTTTGTTAATGCGGAGTAAAAGTGAAGAATGTCATCAATCAATTCATAAAGGGTAGTGAAGAATGGAGAATTATATTTGCCAAGGTCTAATTCAAATTTTAATGTAACCCGTCTTAATGGCACTTACATATTGACATTGAATGAGACTATTCTTTAGCAATGCATTCAATGTCTAGCATTAATGGGCTGATTGATGATTGTCTACTTTTATTTTGGAGCATATGTGCCTCCTACACTAATCTGGTTGGAGGATTATTATTATTATTATCATTATTACTATTATAATTATTATTATTGTGGTTAATGTTGTTTCAGAAAAAAATCTACAAACACATGCATGAAGCAAATAATTTATATTTAATAATTTTACAATTTTAATTGAAATAAAATGTCCAAAATAGCCTACAATGCCTTTCAACAAGTATTTAAAACCTCTACTCTGTTGCATACGTAAGACTAAGCCCCTCCAAGACAGCAACAAGTTTAACACTATACTTCTATAAAAGCATTACTATGGTCCTTTATGGAAGATGCAATTTATTTATTATGCATTAATTGTATTCATTTTTGATGAAAATATTTAGAATTCTTAACCATGCATTGAGATCATGTTGGTTTTTAATCTATATATATATATATATATATATATATATATATATATATATATATATATATATATATATATATATATACAGTGGAACCTCGAGATACAATCACCTCTGTATACAAGAAATTCAAAATACGAGGAAAGTATGAGCGAAAAATTCAGATCTAAATACGAGCATTGGCTCCCGTAACGAGCCACGAGCCAGGCTGTGGGTATAGCTCGCGGCTTAGCGAGGGGGTGTGGTAGCAGTTGCGAGCCGCAGGGCGATCTGCGGTGTCTGCGTTTCTCACCTAAGTGCACAGGTGGGAAACTGCCCACATCCATGATTGTTCCTGTGGCTGATGGGCTGCAACTGCCATGTCCTCCCCGCATATATAGAGAAGCGCGAGCCGGTTAAGGGGGAGAAGAAGTAAAAGAAAAGAGAGGAGAGAGAACGGAGGTTGCAGGAGAAGGCAGGAAGCAGCAGCAGCAGTAGCGAGCGAGTGCAGGCTCGCGTGTAGCTGAACAGTGAGCTGAACAGGCGAGCCAAACAGCTGAAGCAGGACGGTGTAGAGAAGGTCAGCTGCATTAAGAGTGTCTCGCTTGTTGCAGAGCCCGCAGGTGAGACGCTAACAGAGAAGAAGCACCGGGGATTGTCATCTGTTTTTTAAAGACTGCTTCCTGTTGATGTTTTAACCTCGTGTTAAGGGATTGTTATTCTTGTGTATTTTAAACCTCCACTTCACAACTGTTTTAAGGATTATTTATTTAAAGATTTATTGAATACTCTACTGCACTTTGGACACCTGTTTTGATTCTTTTAATAATCAGTTATATTATTTACCAGTGTTATTTATTAAAGGTAGACTACAGTATATATAATTTATCAGTGTTATTTGTTAGGAAAATTGATTTTTATGTTAATATATTTGGGGTGCGGAACGGATTAACTGGATTTCCATTATTTTCAATGGGGAAGTTTGTTCTAGATACGAGAAATTCGCTATACAAGCTCAGTGCTGGAACGAATTAAACTCGTATCTAGAGGTTCCACTGTATATATAAAAGCCAAATACCACTGACTCACTCATCACGAAATCTCCCAAAACATGAGGACTCATAGGTGCTCGCTAAGAAACGGTTTTAAAAATTTCGTTGTCCATGAGCAAAGTTTCTTATAGTTTTTTTAGACCAGAGAGAACTACTTAAAGGATTTAGATCGTGTTTTTTTCTATAATTTGCTTGAACATTCTATTGATTTTGTGACTTTCTCATTGCGCTAGGTATCATAGTTCACTTGCGGTACCAATTTATTAGTGCAAATCCGAGAGAGACTTATCGGGCTGCAGGGAGGATTGGCGGGGCCCTCCTCACTTACGCTACTGCCTCGGAGCGTAACCTTAACTTTGCTTAGTTAGCGAACGAGATAACTACTTAACGGATTTAGATCTTTTTTTTTCTATCATTTGCTTGAACATTCCGATTGATTTTGTGACTTCTCTCATTGCGCTAAGAATCATAGTTCTCTTGCAGGAATGATATATTCGTGCTAATCTGAGACAGAGGCTGCGGGCCAAGGGGAGCGGAAAGAGTGATGTCAGGAGTCACTGTCCTGTCTCACTAATACACGGGCGAAGCCACAGGGGATGGCTAGTATTTTACATAATAATCAGTATTGATTGCGTGCATATTTTGGAGCTTTTTCCAATATTACGGTATTGTTACAATGGAGACTGATTTCAAATACCTATACATCTCTACCGCAAATTCATTTTTACTGCCTAGTAGGGAAGTCATACATACTGTACATGTGCTGGGTAACAGCAGCAAAGAATCACTTCTCTAGGTCATATTAAAAGTGTCTTGTTCTTTCACTTGAATGTATTTTACATTAATTAATGGTGCATTCAAGTAGATCAAAAGATTTAACAATGCTGCCATTACCAACAAGCTTATAAGCATAAATATATGCATGCATATTGTTACAGGGTGCCAGCCTGACATGGTGGTACCAGGACTCTAAAGTTCAGAAGAAAGAGAGAAAGTGAGATTTTAATTTAGAATCATTAACATAATGATTAGTATTCTTTGGTAATTTCAGGAATATGGAGGAGAGTTGAAATACGAAGATAATGAATGTGTTATGCAGCAACACAAGCCACTGTGCTATTGTACTAAACAGACACATAAAATAGAAATACATTTTTAGTGGCAAAAAAAAATTGAATTACAAATAAAGGAGATAAAATGTGGTACTAGAAAATAGCAGCCTTAAATAAAGCCTTACTCATCTCATTCTCTTCAGTCAGTTTGGACGCCTACTTATTATTACTAAATATTCAAGGATACAGTCACGGCATTGTTCAAGAAAAAAGACAAAGACAATGGCAAAGTAGACTTAAATAGAAAAAAAACAGTGCTCCATAAAAAGAGAAAGGGCTCAAAATGCAACAAGTTTAACATGTGAAAAGCACCTACAAAAAATTACCTGAAAGGAGAGCACAACGCTCCCAAAAGATAACAATAACTGATAATCCTACCCTTGTTTACGCCTGCTTTTATAGTGTTTGAAAGTGGCTGCTGAAAAGTCAAGATCATACTAACTGACATCACATCGGCCATGTGGCTACACTTATTCATAGACTTGATTATTTTGCTTACTCATCCCCTGGATCAACTCAAGGCTGCTGTTTGCCTCTCCTTCTGTTTACTTTATCATAAAAATGATGTCAGGAGTTGACATATGTAAAAGTATATCTCAAAGTCTATAGATGACTCTATCATTGTGTTTCAAGATAAGAAGAATAGTCTGGGATGTATTATTGATAAGTTTATTCAGTGGTGTGATCATTCCTTTTTACAACTTAATATCTCTATGACCAAAAATATGGCTGCAAATTTTAGATGTTCCCTTTCTCCCCTCATCTTAGCAATAACCAAAAGGATAGATTGCAGAGGTGGTGGAGCACTACCAATATTTAAGGATAATCATTGATAGCAGGCTTATCTTTGATAACACAATAGGCTAATTCCAAAAGAAGGGACAAAAAGAAATACTAAGGAAACTCAAATGCTTTAAAATATGCTCACTATACAAGTTATAAAGAACACTGTGCTAATACTGGGTGAGGCCTCCTTTTGCTCGCAAAACAGCCACAGTTGTTCATGGCATGGATTCCATAAGATGTTAGAAACATTCATTTGTGATTCTGGTCCATGTTGTCATGAGAACATCACACAGTTTCTGCAGATTTGCCAGCTACACATTATGCTGCTAATCTCCTGTTCTACCACATCCCAAAGGTGTTCTATTGGATTCAGATCTGGTGACTGGGAAGGCTATTAGAGGGTACTGAACTCCTTGTCATGTTCATGAAGCTAGTTTGAGATGACTGTTGCTTTGTTACATGGTGCATAATGGAAGTAGCCATGAGAAGATCTGTAAATTGTAGCCATGAAGGGATATACATGGTCACCAAAACTACTCAAATAGACTGTGGCACACAAGAGATGATTAATTGGTATTAACTGGCTGAAAGTGTGCCAAGGAAATATTCCCCCTCACCATTACACCACTACCACCAGTCTGGACTGTCGCTGCAAGGCAGGTCGGGTATATAGATTCATGCTGTTGGCTCCAAATTCTGACCCAACCATCTGTGCACCTCAGAAGAAATTAAGATTCATCAGACCAGACCACATTTTTTGTCTTCAACTGTCCAGTAATATATGCTGCAAAAACAAATTTCCTTCACGTAGACATTCAGGAGTATTTCAAAGTAGAGCTACTACTCCTCTACATCGTAAGGAGGCATTTGATGTGGTGAAGGCATCTGATGAAGATGCCTCCTCTATTCTTAGCTGGTAAGATGTTTTGGACAGGTCCAACTTGGAGGAGACCTTGGGGCAGACCCAGGAAACACTAGAGAGATTACATCTCTTGGCTGGCCAGGGAATGCTTCAGTATCCCCAGGAGGAGTTGGAGAAGATGGTCGGTAAAAAGGACATCTGGGTATCATTGCTTAGACTGCTGCCCCTGCCATCTAGATCAGGATATGTGGCAGAAAATAGATTGATGGGTATAGTGTACATCTTTTGGGGGTATGCACTGACTCTAATGATTGTCATATGTTGTCCCTTGCTTTATTTTCTCCTATCTTTGTAACAATGTCCTATGGTTTGTACTTTCCTGCTGCAGACAGTTCCCTTTAGAATAATATAAAGTATATTTTATGAATAATAAAAGTATATCAACACACCTATTGCAGCAGCTGTGACCTTTTCTAATTTTTCTCAGGCTTTTCTGAAGCTGGGAACATAATTTTGACATTGTTTCAGGAGGTTTTACACCCAGGAAAACTAACTCTATGATCAGAATTTTAATAACTGTGTTTTCCAATGCCATTTTGTTTTAGTGATCGGCATTGCAATTTTGCAGGGTTGACATCACCGATCTCCATGGAAATCTTCCCATGATGCACCAGGTCAGTGCCACTTATGACATCATCAGTTGCGCTGTATGAAAATTCACCATGCAGTCATTCATTATAGATTTTGCAGTGACTGCAGAATGGGCAAACCTGTTCATAAAGCGAGAGAAAGAGAATCAGGAGCAGGCAAATCCTGAAAACCTCCTCACAAGTGTTAAGAGTGTAAACACCTTAGGCTGTCCGGTCACAACAGTGCGATAATGCATAAAGAAAAAGCTCACTTTCTTCTATACACTAAGCATGAAAATCACAGAAATTCTTATTTATATACAGTACACTAGGATTTTGAATCATAATTCCAGATCTGTACATTGTGTGTATGTAAAACTGCATGAGTGACCTGAGGTAACTGGGACTTGAACCAGGCAAAACGAGAAGAAGCTTTATATGCAATGCAGACTTCAACTTTTAATGTTTTGCCATCTCATAATTATAATATTAATAATTTTTAGCTCCCGGAACTACATCTGCTGGCTTGTTTAAATTAGGGCAAGCATGATAGGACAGCTGCCAGAGCAACATTAGCTAAATGGTTTCCTTTACAATTACAATCTTACACTTCTCCCCCTTGTCAAAAGAAATGTCATCATCTCAGTAAACACCAATAAACAAAATAATAACTGGCATAGATCTCATATTAACATACCACAGCAATGCATAATTTAAACCAAAATATTTTTACTAACCTAATGGAAAAAAGAAAAATAACAACAAGGTTACTGCATATGAGCATGAAATCAATAGTTCTGAATGTAAAACATTCATATTCAAAATAAATCTCTACTTTTCTTTAACTTTAAAAACGTTATGGCCAGCTGTGGTCTAATGCTTAGATTAGCAACAACATTTATTTCTATAGCACATTTTCATACACAAGATGTAGCTCAAAATGTTATATAAGATGTCAAAGAAACAGATGCAGGAGAAGAATAACAAATTTAAATTAGATAAGAATAACAATGAATAAATAACATACAAAAAAAAATTTTAAACTCCAGATAAACTGGAGAGAAAAACAAAATGTGTAAGGGTTCCACGGTCAAAAGATGGCCCCGTCACCTGTGGGCATTTTACCTAACATAAATGTTGTTTAGTCATTCATTATTGTTTTTTAGGCTTTGTCTTAGAGGATTTGATGCAGTGGGTCTCGTGGAAAATTGAGGTTTCCACTTTCATTCAAAGATCACACACCAGCCTCAAGACTTTGATCAGATGGCAGTGGCACAGAACCCCAACAGAGAGGAATCAGAAAAGAAAACAGAGAAAAGTGGAGGTTAATAATGATTGCAAATTATTTGAAGTTACTATAATCCTATGCATATCTAGTTTATTAAGATCAGAATTAAAATGTCGGTACAAAAAAGCAAAATTAAAAAAGTGGGTTTTCAGGAGTTTTCTTTTTTTAATGATGCAGGGTGTTAGCCTGGTTTATCTCTCTGTTGGTGGAGTATTTCAGGTTTTTGGTGCATAACAGTAAAAGGCCTCCTCACCACTTCTTTTAATGTTTAGCTTTTGGGATAATAAGCAGACACTCATTTGAAGATCTAAAGGCACAATTTGGAGTGTAAGGTGAGAGGCATTCCAAAATATAGGATGGAGTGAGATTATTTAAGGCTTTGTAAACCAAAAGCAGTATTTTAAAGTCAATTCAATTCTTGGCACAGGTAACCAATGTAGTGACATCAAAACTGGAGAGATGTGCTCGGATTTTCTTTTCCTTGTTAAGATTCTGAAAGCTGCATTCTGCACTCGTTTCAACCTTTTTTGGTAGTCCTGAGAGGAATGCATTACAGTAATCTAGTCAACTGAAAACAAAAGTGTGAATTAATTTTTTAGCATCTTGCCGAGTTATATGGGATTTAATTTTTGCTATATTTCTTAAGTGAAAAATGCTGTCCTAGTAATCTGATTAATATGTGATTTAAAATTTAGGTCAGAGTCAATTACTACCCCTAAATTCTTTACTTTTAGAAAACCTAACATAAGGACTTGGAATGTAAAAGGACAGGCATAAATATGGAAGGAGTATGATTACTTAAAGCTTTATACACCATTAGCAGAATTTTAAAGTCAATTCTAAAGGACACAGGTAAGCATTATAATAATACTAAGACTGGTGAGATGTACTCCATTTTTCTTTCTTTAATTTCTGCTGCATTTTGATTTAACTGCAACCGATTTGAGGTCTTTCTTAGGTAGTCCAGTTAAGGGTGCATTACAGTAATCTATTTAACTAAAAACAAAAGTGTGAATGAATTACTGTGCATCTTACAATGATATAAGAGGTCTAACTTTTACAGTGTTCATTAAATGTAAAAATGCAGTCATAGTAATATGGTTAATGTGTGATTTAAAGTTTAGGTTGGAGTCTAAGTCAATTACTAAATCAATTATCAGTTCTTTTATAATGCCTGGCTCAGGTATTTCATGATCATAGATGTAATGTTGAAGTAGATATTTCACTACTGTAATAGGCGTTTGGTCAGGAAGAGCATAATGACACACATTTATTAAAGTAATACACTGCAGGTACACTATGATTACTTTTAAATGTTACTGGCATTTGTAAAATATCAACTGTAATCCTCTGAAATAGACAAACTGCTGGAATACCCTTCATGAGATTTTTACACTCTGTCTTTCAGCCATAGCATAGATCACATCAACAGAAGTTGAAAATGTTCGAGGACTAAACTGTTACAGATTAGCCCGTGGACCAATTGTATTTTCCTATTTGGAGATGGTACCGCATTACACAGAAAACTATTGACCAAGGTGAAACATAAATACTCAGCCTACAGATGAGGCGATGTTAGTTATGCACTTCTTACTGTAACGTAAAGGTCTCTTCATATTAGAGTAATTATATAGGCAGACTTCTCGATTTTGACCCTTTGTTTTTCTTCCTCATTTTGTGATTTATCAACACTCAGTAATCCTCCGACTATTTGTGTCTCATAGCAATACAATGGAGAAGCAGCTGTTAGATCCTAGTTGTCAACCACACGTGGAAGTGGATGAGAGTCATTTGAGCTACATTCTGTTCAGCTTCGCTCCTCATTTTTTTTTTCACTAACTCGAATGATAAAGCCAAGGAACTGTAAAATCCCTCTGTAAAAACCCTCAGATAACAAATTAGACAGTCGCTTTTTAGTTTACCCCAAATTTTTCAGGCATTATTTGGCATGCATATGCACTCACCAAAGGGTTATGACATTTCCAAAGTGAATTGTTTTTGTTTCAGTCATACTGAAGAAGCCATTAACTCTCTTCTAATAAAGCAGCTATTTTTCCTTGTGCTCTGGGTAAAAAGCAGGAGACTCCAAGCCTGCAGATGATGGACAGGCAGTGTGAGAGGTGCCACTATTGGACTGGCACCATGGCCGGAGCTGTAGCAAAATCCTTCCCTGGCCGGGACTCCAATACTATAATGGAAGGACAAGAGAAGAAAATCTGTTCAGGACATTAACGAAGAAACAGCTAATTTCACTCAGACCAGTACAATACTTTCACTTAGAGGTTATATGTGAGATTCTTTAACCTTTTTAACAGACAGATTTTAGGTAACAGTCTTTAGCCTGAAAGTCCTGTCATGCTAAACAGGAGTGCATTATATTCTGGGGAATTTGAAAAGCAAAGCAGAATTTAGAGTATTTTAGTTAGCTAGAAGAGGAGCTTTTGATACACATTGAAAAATACCCCTGAACGTGTGGTAATGATTTATTAATGTTTTCTGAGCTTTGAGAAACTGCAAAAATGGCTGGTGTTCCATGACAGTGATTGCCTTTTATCAGACTTTTATCAAAACAAGGTCTCTGAGCTGCTTGTTGCAAAAATGGAGCATTTAGTTTAGTTACTGTTTTCTTGACACTTTTGTGAAGAACTCAACTCAGATGCTGTTGAGGGAAAAATTGTCTCTTTTGTATCTTAGCTGTTAGATATTTGAAAAAGAGCTCTGCCTCCACCAAGAAATCTTTTGTATATAGTCTGTAAGTAAGGAATTGGACCATCTAGGAATTGTCATCTGGGACAGAACGAAGAAGTCATTGTTAATATTTGCTGCTGTTGGTTTTGATCCAAAGTAATTTTAAGTGAAATCTCAAATCAATATCTCTGTCCGATTGCTACTGGAAAATTAAGACTTCAAGATTAATCATTTGGTTTCTAACTACATTTCCCTTAAGAGTTCAAGGAACTCCTTTGATAAGCCCTATATTAGTTTTAAACTGCACTGCAAAAAATCAGTGTGAAAAAATGAGAAAAAATAAATAAAAAACAAGAAAAAGGTATTAGAATCAAGCAAAATTATCTGCCAATATAGTGAGAAAGTTTAACTTGTTAACTTGTTAAATTTTCTAAAAATGAGATTATATATCTTACACATACAAATCTACTCAAGTCAGTTATTCTTAAAATAAAAAAAAAACAAGATCTATTATTTCTTTTCAAGATTGTCTGGCTTGTTAAGATTTCATTTTTTGCAGTGTGGGATGAAGTAAAGGAGTGAATGCAGCAAGTAGCTTGCCGTAGAAGTCTCTAGGGCAGAATATGTAGGGTACACTATGAACAGAGAGACGGGTAAGGGGTTACAGGTAACAGTTTGCAGCGGTCCGGTGCCTCTAAGATTCACACCATCGAAGACACGGTGATTTATTTATTTTTTTAGTGGAGATTCCAGGGATGCACCCAGCTTTGGCCTCACCTTCACACACTCACAAACAGAGACAAAAAGCCAATGGAAATAAAATAGCAAATAAAGAATGTATTAACACTAATAATGAAAACAACAATTCCACCCCAGTCCCCTTTATGGTGATGTACAATAAACACAAAAACAAACCACAACAATAAACACTCACTATAAAGTCCATGGGAAACAGAAATGGATGAAATGTAATGATGATGATAGTCCAGAGATCCACACATTGAATGGGAATGTAAAGATAGTCCTACTGGTAGTTCCTGAAATGGTGAAGATGGGTGGACGGGTTCAAGTGCGCTCCTTTCTTCACAAAAATCCACATACAGTCCTCATATACAAAGGCAGATGGCAGACAATCCAGACCCCAACCAAGAAACAATCCAGGACAAAATGCATTCTGTTGGGTTACCTGTGCTTATTCAGACAGACAGGAACTTGAAACACAAAATACCCTTCTTCCTTTTGGTCACTGGCTCCTTTTTAAAAGCTGTGCTGACCTTCTTTGACTGCAACAGCCCCTGCACCCTCAGCAGAAAAGCAATCCGAGCCACTGCAGGGACTGCTGGGAGTTGCAGTTTCAAACTTTAGTAGCACCGCTTCTTCCTGCCCCCCCATTACAAAAAGAACCAATGACATCAGTTGATTCCAATTATGTTAGGTGCATGTCATAGGTAATATGATAACATGATAAAACAGAAGCACTTAGAACTTAGCAGCACTAAGCATATTGTTATGTTATCAATAAACTGGATTATTTTGTTTATTGCATCTAGCATGTCTGAGTTATTTGGTGAAAACCACAGAGAAAGTAAATTTCTATCTGTGTATACCTTTGCCAAATTTATGGATTTTCTTCATAAATTGAAACATATCTCTTCATAGGTCTGTCTGGAACCAGAAACAGAGATATCCCACAGAGCTTACACAGCTACAATGGACATTGCAGTTTCAATACAATAGTCAGGCATAATATCTGTTTTGAAAAAAAGTGGAGATGATACATCCCCCACTTTTTTCTTTTACTGAGCTGTTTTTATAATTGCATGATGTTTCACTGTAAATTCCCATCTTAACAGTGGAGACTGAGCATAATCATGTATGACATTCACTTCATGCTCTCAGGTGCTGCCTGAACCAATGTGTCCATGTCCAAGCTGTTCAATATCTAACCATTAAGTACTTGGTTTAGAAGAAATTGTTTAGTTAGGGAATGTTTTTCTCAAAGCAGGTGCCGTCATTTTAAAGTTGCTGCTCATAACTGACATATGAGAGCCTGTGTCATTATAAATGTCAACAACACTTTCTTCAACATTGCCCTTCGTAAAGGCAGTTGGGTGGAAGGAGAAGCCTGTTGCTTGACTTTCCATATCCAGTTTTGAATAAATAGGCTGGCCTTGTAAACCTTAACTGGAGTCTGATTCACAGTCTCAGTCAGTTTAAGTTTCTGTTTCTTCTGTGATGTTCTGTGATTTTGTTTTTGGAATCTATGATCCCTTTGAGTGGCAATAAGTAGAATTGCATGTACAAACGCAGAGGTGTAGCTAGGGGCGAGCGGAGGGGGCAGTCTGATCCAGGCAGCACATTTTTGGGGCGGCATTATTGGCCAAAAGCCTCAGTACAATTTATGTGTAAGCAGCAGGGTTCAGAAAAATATCACTTATGAATGAAAAAAGTGCTTCAAAAATAATTTTCAGACTGTCCTTCTGTGATGGCATCAGACACAGCAGTTGAAATTTATGAGACAATAACAAAAATAAACATAAACATTACACCAATAATAATTTCTAGCAAGATAACTACTAATTTATAATTTCATTTCGTCATCAATCCGAATGCGTTCTTGCTCTGCGCAGAAAACATCCCCACCTATCACTCGTACACTACACTGGCTTTGGTTTTCACAGAGTAATTATATTAAACTAATAATCAGAACACGGCTTATCAGTGTGTCTATACTATATTCTCCTCTAGTTGATGCTTATAAATAATTATATGTAAAAAAAGTATTGCTGTTTCTCTATATATGAATAAATCTATGCAAAATGTATCTTAATTTTTTTCTATACATCATTTTCATTTTCTATTTAAATAGGTTAACATATTCAGATATGTTGGAGGGCAGCAAATTGAAAAACCACCCCACTCCAAGCGGCGCGAACTCTAGCTACGCCATTGTACAAACGCAATGCTAATGCGTGTCCATTGTTATAAAACACGGGACTTCCTAAGCACAAAGTCCCAAAGACTTACAAAAGTGCCCCCAGGAGTGGGGAAAAACTTCAAAACCCAGCTAATAATAAAGGCAAACACAGATCTTTATAAAATAACATGTTTTCACTTCCAGAAATCCCCCCTTTGTGGAGAAAAAAGGGCAAATAGCAGTTTGCCTGAAAAACAAGTCAAACAAAGTTCAATACAGAATCCAGAAAGCAAAGTCAATACAAGCGTGAATTCAAAAATCCAATAAATCCAAAAAATAAAAAAAATCAGAGCAATTATAAAAATAACTCAAAAACTCCCAAATACGTTCAAATGAACAAACAGGGACTGTAGGTTACTCCCGCCTTCCTAGAGCTGAATGCAGACCCTTGTGGTGATGGGCAGGTGTGGAACCACCCACAAAACACTTAGAAATGAAATAGTTAACAAATTAACATAAACAAAAAACTCAAAAATTAACAAAAAAAGACAATAAACAGGAATTTGAAACCCAATCAGGGGAAGAACCCAGGCCGAAATACTGTACGACACACATATGGCAGTAGTGTTTTTCAGAGTAGGTGCAGGGTAGCACACCATTCCTTGTAATCACAGAAAGAGCTATGTAATCTTTCTCTCTGTAATTTTTATCTGTCTAATCTCACTTTGAAACTGTCAGCTTTCATTGATAAATCTGCCAGTGCTATCAGAAGCCTGTACTCTTCAGATACTGTATTAACTGAGGACATTGGGTTGCCGAGTCCTGTAGTGTACTGCATTACTTTAAGTGGTGTAATGGATCTGCAAATTTGAGTGCCTCCTGTGCTCGTTCATATTGGCTGACTATTATAACTGCTACCACCATATCCGTGGGACCAGCCTTTAGGCACTTTACTTGTAACACTAGACCCAAAATGCCCCAAATTTTCTACATTTTTCCACACTGTGTGTATTTATATTAGGCTCTGGGAAAAAACTTCACACACTGTCTTAGTAATCTCTAAAATTTTACAATCTGTCATTGACCTTGCATCATTCACAAGGACAGGCATTAGCACACATGTGAGAATATGAATTAAGCTGCTTCTGTTGAAATGCAGCAGGTAATGTCTGTTTTACAATGTCATAATCAGACTACACCCTTCTAGGAAGAATATCCTACACTAAAAATGCGGAGCCCTTCAAGAGTTTAGACAGCAGCATTGATTAAGTTGTCTTAAAGGCAGCACTGTCCCCTCTAATTCCACAAAGTGCTCACAATGCAATTTCAAATCAACTGGCCTGGAGATAACACCATCTTCTTTAAATGGGTGAAACAATTCAATTGTAGCATGTTTTAGATCAGGATTACTCAAACCACACGGTCATTTACAAAACTCTGATGAGAAGCTTTTTAAGCCTTCCAACTTGGAGCAGATTCTGTTTCTCTTATTTATCAAAAGAAGAAATCATTACATACAGTTTCTGGGTCACTCTAGTAAATTCTTTAATTTTTTAATTTAAATGTGGCAGTGACTTATGGAAATTAAAGCACAAGCTTCATTTAATGCAATCAATCTGTGGAGTGTTGTGATCACAAGTGAATGTTTCGATTCTGTTTATTTTCTGTACAGACTTCACCGAGTGACCAAAGGCAACTGAGACATGAACAGGGCAAAAGGAGGAAGAAGCAGATTTGAAATTTTATTGCATTGCTATTCTACAATGTCCAGAGAAGAATCTGGCCACTCTTTTAAAAGAAAACGTTTGATATGTCACAACTGCCAAAAAACAAGAACAGGGCTTCCTTCATTATTACTATCTTATAACAAATGCTAATATGTAAACATAAAATAAGAATCTGTACACCTTAAGTTAAAAAAATAAATGAACTGTTTGTACAGAAAATATCAAAATGTGCAGACAGTACAGATGGTCATATATAATGTTACATTAGTTAGATATGTCTACAGAATGGAACTGAACCAATTCATTGTCTGGTGTGACATCAACAACCTGTCACTGAACGTCAACAAGATGAACATGATCATTGTTGACTTCAGGAGGAAACACGTGACATACAGTATACTCCACTTATAATTCATTGCAACGCTGTACACTTGGAAGATGCACCAAGTTCCTGGGGGTGCACATTACTGATGACCTGACATGGACTACAAACACCAACTCCCTTATCAAGCAGGCACAGCAATGCCTTCACTTTTTGTGACGGATGAGGAGAGTATTCCTCCCCACTCCTGTTCTCACAATATTCTACACAGGTGCTATAGATAGCAGTTTGACCAACAGCCTAACAGTCTGGTATGACAGCTGCCCTGTTTCAGGTTAGAAGTACCTCCTGAGAGTGGTGAGAACAGGAGAAGAAATCATCGGAACCACCTTCCTGTCTATACAAGATCTGTACTTGTCACGCTGCCTTAGGAAAGCCACCAAGATAGTCAGAGACCCCATCTACCCAGCCCATGGACTGTTCAAACCTTTGACCTCTTGAAAACACTACTGCAGTATGCAATGCAAGACTGCCAGACTCAGTAATTGTTTCTTCTCACAGGGCATTAGACCACTGAACTCCCTCTAAGAACAAATAACTTGCTGACCTATTGGGACTGTTAAATTCCTGAACACACAGAATGTTTTGAACATAAATATTAAGAATCTAATATCTCCTAAAATACTATGTCTCTGCATTATGTTCATGTTTTTGTCACTTGAACATTTTACAACTATTCACCAAAGTCATCTATTGGATTACACATATATTCTGTCTGTTTATGCTGTCTTATTAGGACTGTCTTGTATAACAGTGTTCTCTTTATGTTTGTATTCGTATATTGAGCCTGGAGAAATGCAATTTCATTCAGCTGTGCACTTCTTACTGTGTAAGTTTGAATGACAGTAAAGTAAATACAAATATGAATACACATAACACAATTAAATAGTAATTTGCAAAGTACCTTGCAGACTGGGAACTTACAGTTTGGGTGAGACCTGCTGACTGTGAGTGATAGCTAAGATAGCATCCTTCTGGAGGGGTTACTCATTCCAAGGGCAAAGCAACTCTGACATAGGTGGTTTAAACAGGGGCACTGCGACTACCATGGCAGTCCAGCAGTAGGTGGGAGCAATGAGAGCCTGCATGAGGAGGGGTCTGGAGGCTGAAGGCAAATAGAAATGCTGGAGGGCAAATCAACAAGAGTCTTTGTGTTACAGTGGAATAGAGTGGCCAAAGAGGTTCTGAATACTGAGGAGAGCGAAAGGGGTTACAAGTTAAAAAGGAAATACTGTGTAGTGAAGGAGGAGAAGACTGAGGAACTAGCTGTGCATTTGTAGGTCCTGTGAAGCCCAGGGCTTGTACAGCCACCTTATTCCGACACAGACAGGCAGATACAAGTTTGCAGCACAACACACGATTTATTTACAATCGGGGAGCCTTTCTTTCTCCCCACGGCACAGTCCCAATACACCACAATACAATAAAGCACAGTCCCTTAGACTCTTCCTTCTATCTATTTCTAAGTTCATCTTTCCACTCTCTCTTAGGCAAGCCTTATCCACCTCTTCCCGACTCTGGCTCTTCTGCGTTTTCTGACACTACCTGTGGCATCCTTTTCCCATCTCGGAATAGTCGGGCAGCAGTTTCAGCGGTTGCAGTGTGCTCTTTGTTGTGTCACTTCCATGTGTGTGTGTCTGTGCTCGCCCTGCTATGTCAGGTAGGCCACAAGAATTATTTAGTATTGGTCTCCTGCCTACTGACAGCCGGGAGGTCCCATCTGGGATGCCACTTGTAATGACTCAAGGTGCAACTGCTGACCCAATCTGACATAAATGGGTAAGTACACCGAGCTCAACAACAACATTTATTTATATAGCACATTTTCATACAAATAATGTAGCTGAAAGTGCTTTACATGATGAAGAAAGAGAAAAAAGACAAAGTAAGAATTAAAATAAGAGAACATAAGAATTAACATAGAATAAAAGTAAGGTCTGGTGGCCAGGGAGGACAGAAAAAACAAACAAAAACTCCAGACGGCTGGAAAAAAAAAAAAAAATCTGCAGGGGTTCCAGGCCATGAGACTGCCCAGCCCCCTCTAGGCATTCTACCAAACATACTGTAACTGATCAGTCCTCATTGTATTCAGGATTTTCATGGAAGGACTTGATGATGACGGTCACATGGACTTCTGGCCTTTAATCCATCAATGTAGGGACATCATGGTGCTTTGATTAGGTGGTGGTGGTGCAGGTCGCCACCACAGAAAACTGGAAAAAGAACAGAAGAGAAAGTAGGGGTTAGTACGGATTTTGGAGCCACCATGAATAGTAATGATAATTAATTGAATATGCAGAGCATCAGGATTAAATTAAAATGAAATTATGAGAAAACCATGTTAAAGTAACGTGTTTTTAGCAGTGTTTTTAAAGTGCTCCACCGTATCAGCCTGGCGAATTCCTATCGGCAGGCTATTCCAGATTTTAGGTGCATAACAGCAGAAGGCTGCCTCACCACTTCTTTTAAGTTTAGCTCTTTGAATTCTAAGCAGACACTCATTTGAAGATCTAAGGTTACGATTTAGAATATAAGATGTCAGACATTCTGATATATAAGATGGAGCGAGATTATTTAATGCTTTGTAAACCATAAGCAGTATTTTAAAGTCAATTCTGAATAACACAGGTAACCAGTGTAGTGACATCAAAACTATAGAAATGTGCTCGGATTTTCTTTTCCTAGTTAGGATTCTAACAGCTGCATTCAGCACTAGTTGAAATCGATTTATGTCTTTTTTGGGTAGTCCTGAGAGGAGTGTGTTACAGTAATCTAGTCGACGGAAAACAAAATTGTGAACTAATTTCTCAGCATCTTTCAATGATATAAGAGGTCTAACTTTTGCTATATTTCTTAAGTGAAAAAATGCTGTCCTAGTGATCTGATGCTCAGTCCAACAAGTGCCTTTAGTTATAGAACAATTCACTAATACATTGAAACTCTGTCCCTTTTCTTCAGAGCCTTTTCTCCTTCACAGGCAAGCCTCATCAGCATTATCCTCCAACTCTGGCTGTCTGAATGGACTGAGGCAGCTCCTTTTATTCAGGTCCTGGGAGCGTTCCAGGTGGCTCATCAGTATTACCTGGAATCATTTTTCAGGTGTGGTGGAAGTCCTCTATAGGGCTCTGTAGCTCCCCCTGGCGGGCCCCATGGAACCCAACAGGGCTGCACCACACTCTTATCTGTCTAGCGTGCCCTGCGAGAATCCGTGGTGCCACAGTTGTCCCAGAGGGCTGCTCTTTAGTGTCCCAGGGGAGGTATTGCCTCAGCAATCCTCTCTTTCTCCTGGTCCTTCCATTCTGTTGGCATCCCGGCCAGGTAATGGGCATAACCGCCTGTCACAGTGCGTGAAGTATTGTAAATGTGGTTGTCAGAGGTGAATGTAAGGGGGGCAATGCAAGGTAAACCATATCGTGTTCCATTCCCTAAATGCATAATTGATGTTTTGGAAAGTTTAATTTTTTCAAGAGAATGATCTCCAATTGCCCTCTGTTACTGAGAGATAAGTATTTATATGAAGTGCACCTTCCAAATCTATTGACTTGGATTCTTGAATATCTAAGCGACTGTTGTACTGGATAGTCCTAATGTAAAACATCAAACTCAAAATGCATAGCCTGCTGAAACATGAACAAACTCATCAGTAAACCGAGTCTTTGCAGGTAGACTGCAATGTTCCTCTCCAGACTTCAATGCCTGTATTTATCAAGCGTCTCAGAGTAGGACAATAATCCTAACTGGCTTGAAAATCTCAGAGTGATGCAAATTTGGTTCCAGCCCTAGGAGGAGGAGGAGTAAAAGAATTTAATCAGTTTTCCTTATTTAGGAAAATACTCCTAAATTCACCAGGATTGAGGAGCTGTCAGAACTCTCTAGGAGATGCTAGAAGATGGCATTCAGGCAGAGATCAGCATGTACATTCACAGAAAGACAGAAATGTTTTGGAATTGATGAACAACTAAGAACTCATAAAAAAAATATTGATTTGACAGAGAAGGAATAATATTTGTAACAAGTCTTATACGTTATGTGATTACTCCATCTACATGGAGAAGCCATGCATTGTCAGACAAAATTAAAGTGTTGACCTTAGTTATCACTTTATAATAATGATGATATGGGCATGTCATGACCAACCATTTCTCGGATTTTGCACCAAACTTTAAATCCCCTTAAAACCTGTAAGGTAGTGCACAAATTTTTACATTTCACCACCACTCCACGTGAGATAATGTTAAGGGAAGCTGCATTCATACAAATCACTGGTGTAGCTGTGTTTTTCCAAAATTACCAAGGTTAAACAGCTCTAACTCAAAAAATGGGATTCAACAAAAGCCTGACGTGCCGAAATGATTCCACAGGCAAAATATCTTCGTTTTTAAAAGTTTTAGTTAAAATTCGAAGTAAAACAGTTCACACAAAAAAGAAAATTAAAATAGCAAAAAAAAGGGAAAAAATCTTGTTAAGAAAAGTTCTGTTCAAATCTTGTTACATTTCAAATCATTACTAATTACTTAACATTTCTGAACCCCATTTCAAAACGACAATCAGAAAACTGTATGCCTATTCCATTTCTGAGTTGAAAATGGGTCTTTCAAGTCCCTCTTTACTGGGACCTGTTCTAAACACAACTGACACAATTATCACACTGTATCTCAGTTATAGCAAGAAAGTTCTATCTCTTACTAACTTATAGGGGGAAAAGACTATACCATTGTCTATGACTATGCAAGAAATGTATATTTTATTCAAATTAGGCAAACATTAATATGAGTTTAACTCAAAACTTTAACTTTCTAAGATTGGCTTTTACAACTAGTTTTCCAGGAGTTGTTGGTGTGATTAATGGCACACAAGATCACTGCCCCAAGTGAAGCTGAGCATTCACATGTGAGCTGCAAGCGATATCAGAGTATTAACACACATGTAGCCATGGATGCAAATTGTATGGTAGTAGCCAGCATATCTGAAGATACGCAGGGCTGGATGGGTGACTGACAGTGAAATGTCAAACAGTTACACTGTGCTTTGCATTCCAAGAACCTCTGGAACATTTTTGTTTCACTTTACAAGTCCAGGAAGGTTCAGGAAGACAGGCTGAGACTCCCATGGCATTGTGGCACACACCTCTACAAGCCAGTTGGAACACTGGGAGAGCGAAATCTGAACTTCAGTAACAGGTGTTCCCTGTGGCTAGAACAGCGGGAAGATGATTCTTCTGAAAGTGTACCTGTAGATCATTTACTGTTAAAAAATGTGCCTGTTATTGGGTTTTACTCTCATTGTGTGTGTGTGGGTTCATTTTGTAGGTTATCCATTTCACTCGAGGGGTTCATTTAGCAGGTTACAGTAGGAATAAAGTATTATTCTTGATGTTGTTGTAAAGTGGCAAAAATTACATGCAGCTATGCACAATACCTTACCTTGATATGTTCTTCTTCTTCTTCTGTTCCTGGTACTACTTTGATTATTATTATTATTAGTAGTAGTAGTAGTAGTAGTAGTAGTAGTAGTAATATTATCTTGGTGGTTAAGCCTTAGCGTTAGCATCAGGAAACTATATAAAACGTCATCATGAGACCCTACTTGTGGCTTGGGGTGCTGTAAAATCATGATGTCATTCACTCTCAAATGTGACCCCGTACTTGCAGATGGGAGTAGGTGTAGGACACTTCAACTACTTCTCATGTTCTACTATGGGGTAGGACAAATTCTTAACTTAGTCAGACTTTTAGTGCAACTCCTGGGAATCATTCTGAGACGCTTCATAAATGCAGGCACAGATCTGTATGGAAAAGAACAACGGTCAGTTGCAATCCAGGCTTTAGTCTTTTTGAAGACATTGAGCTGAAGTTTATTATGGTTGCTCTTGGTAAAGGTTGGAATAACAAATATTTTTGTCCAACCTTCATGTCTAAAGCTAGATTTCATTCATATGACTATTTTGCACACAGCTATTGGGAGGAAATTCAAAATACTCAAAAAATGATTTGGAACAACTAGAATAAAACTGCATTCCATGTATTGTGAACTGGCAGTGACAGCAGCCAGAAGCATAATACAAGATTTCCAACAATGAATGTGTGAATAGCTTCTGATATGGAATAATTTTGTTATTACATCAGTTTTATGTTCTTAAATGAATACTTGTTATTACAGGGTTTCATAATATTTAAACTTATTGGGTGTTTTCTTATTAATGCAACATTGGCAGACAGATTATTTTTTCTACCAAAACAGAGGGAGAAAAAGCTTCTCTCTCTTTATAAACTGGGGCATGTTGTGATGCTAATCTAAGATGATCATTAACACAAATAAAATCCGATTAGGTCAAAACTCAACTATTTTTATTTTGACAGCACTGTCTAAAAAATATTGCAACTGCATTCTGTCTTTTGTCTCACACAAACAAATCAAATACAGGCAAACAATAGAGCCAAGGCGTGTTTGCTGATCTCTTGGCAGAATAATAAAATGCATTGTGCTTCAAAAAAGTACTGAAGTTTAATAAATAGTGTATAAAAATGAGCTTGAAAGGATAAAATGTGTTTTCAGATTGCTTATATTTAATTTAATTTTTTTTTTACCAGAATCACAAAAAATGTGTTGGAATTCATTATAAATCTTATGCATATGCATGTTAAGCAAATGAAGATTTGAACATCATCTATCTAACTATGAACAAAGTGAAATATGGCTTTCTTTTAAGAATATTATCTTACAGGGTACAACTTTATAATAGATACTGCTCTTGTTAATGTTAATTTTTTTAGCACTGAAATACAGTTGTCAGACTTGAACTAATTATACAACATCAGCTATGAAAACAGCAGCAGAAACTAGTTTGAATTTTCTGTTTAAATGGTGAAAATGTACACTGCTACTTAACTACAGTTTTATTTGTTTATTTATATTTTTGATTTTAATTGGCTTTTTTGGCTATGATAGTCATTTACCAGTTGACAGCAACTTAGCTAAAGATGGTCGGTTTTAGCACAGCTCCTTAGATAGACTTAGATATGCACATATACTTTAAATCCAGACCTATAAGTAGACAGCTCTTAACTACAAATGGTATGAAGATATACAAAGAAATTAATGCAAATCTACCAGGTTTGAGCATCCAAAAAGTGATGAAAAAATTATTCCAGAGTTTAACCAAAGCCAGAATGTAAGTGCAAATTGACAGGAATGTAATTTTTATTTAAGAAGTAATGTGTATTTTTTCAGCTCATTGTGATGGATGTGGCAGTTCATGTAGACATATATTATTTTTCTATAATAGTATGGAAGCAGTAAATTGATATACTGAACTTGGTAACTTTGATATCTGGAAGGTGACATATTGTTAACTAGCAACATTCTTTAATATCTAGGTCAGTATTTTTAAATAGATGCTTTTCAAATATCTATGATGTCCACAAAAATAGTTGAGACACGGGTGTATGTTGTTTAACATTTAGGAATACTTGCCCATCTTTCTATTTACTGAACCTGCTTAATCCTTTTGCAAGGTTACGGTGACCTGAAGGGCATCCTGGAAGGGCTAAAAACAAGGCAGGAAACAACATTGGAAAGGACGCCAGTCCAACATTGGCCAGTCCAACTCCTACTGCACTCTTCTTTAGTATGTGGGAGGAAAATCTATGCAGACTTGGTTAGAACATAGAAAAGCAACTCATAAACATGGTGTTTTGATCTATGATCTTTCTATCCCATTACTACAACAACAATAACATTTATTTATATAGCACATTTCCATACAAACAATGTAGCTCAAATATGCTTTACATGATGAAGAAAGAGAAAAAAGACAAAATAAATAAGAATTAAAATTAGGGAACGCTAATTAACATAGAATAAAAGTAAGGTCCGATGGCCAGGGAGGACAGAAAAAACAGAAAAACTCCAGATGGCTGAAGAAAAAAAAAATCTGCAGGGGTTCCAGGCCACGAGACCACCCAGCCCCCTTTAGGCATTCTACCTAACATAAATGACCTCAATCAGTCCTCATTGCATTAATTACTATTATTATTATTACTATTATTATTCATTACTAGCTGGGGAATAGAGATAATTGAGCAAGCTGAACAGTCATACCATTTTGTTGATAGTCCTAAATGTCAACAAGCTATGTGTATATGTGAATCTCGTTTTTCAGTTTTATTTTATTTTCAAAAACCAGAATATGACAATGGCACGCTACTTAATCAAATAGATGATAATAACTTAACAGATACAATGATATTAATACAAAGGACAAAAATAAAACAAAGAAAAAAATCAAAACAAAATTCAGCCCCCAGCCAAGAAAAAAAGAATACGGGACACGAGCTAAAAAGTAAAAATTAACCTTTTTTATATGATAAAAGAATGAATTACATGACAGAGTCAATCTTCAGCTCAGCATGTTTATTCTAAACATTTTTTTAAATGTTTTGTATATATTCTCAGAGTGAAAATTTGATTTTCTCAAATTTGAAATAACACAGAATGTCGCTTACCCATTGAGTTATAGATGGTGGGGCTGGAATTTTTCCAGTAGAGCAAGATATGTCTGCATGCTAGTAGTGTGGTATAAGCTATTACAATTGACTTACCCCTATGCACTTTAATATTAAATACCAGTAACGGCACACTGCACGAATACACTTGACTTGAGCATTCCTAGTTTTTATCCTCTTTTTCTGTACGTTTAGCATTCGTTTGCTCAGAGGTTGATGCGCTTGCTGCTTCCTGAGCAGCTCTTCTTTTCTCCACCCTAGCGGCCTGCTTCTTCTCTTCTTTCATCGGCATCTTTTTACGTTAAAACTGATTAAGTCAGTGTTTGCGTTGCAATTACTTAGTACGTTTTCTTTAATTTTTCACTTCTTCAATCTGCCTCAGGAATGATTTAAGATATGAAGAGGTAGGGGAAGTGACGGCAAAGGTGGTAGGGATGAGAATGGCCTGCTGGCTGCTGCCGATAGTTGATTCTACAATAAAATAAAATAAAAATAAATAAAAAGAGGAATAACCTTGGAGGTCAATCATCACCCTGAACGCAGATAGTAGACGTCACATAGTATATGTGTACCAAATTTCAGGTCAATAGGTCAAATGATTTGCGAGCTACAGGTGATTTAAAATTTTGGACAAACAAACGAACTGCCACAGTAGCATATTATATATAAAGATCACTGTTAATGATTTTTAGATTTTGTATTAATTCTATGTCTTGTTTTGAATTTGTGTGTATGTTTTATTGTGTTTATTTATTTTTATCTTTGTGCCATTATGCTGCCACCATTTTAGTGGGGTTATTTTTATTTTGCCAATCTTTGCTGTGACCGGATTTGCTGCTTTTGGTCATGTGGCCTGGACCTTGTGACATGCAACATCATGCATCTCCATGACCATATTAAAGATGGCTACACAGCATTCTGGTTAGCTTTAGAATTTTCAAGATGGATTTTTGTTGTGTGTGTGTATTCATTAATTGAGTTTCCTACAAGGCAAAATAGGTTGTGAGGCTTCCAAAAAGATTTACTAAAGACCTTGTTGACCAGGCCAAGCCCCCTTTGTCTATCTAAAAAGGACCTCACCCCAATGGGCTTAATCCCAGCTCCAGCGGCTTGCCTTAGACTTTGCAGTCCTAAAAGTGATTTAAACCTCAAAAATCAACTTAAATGTGTCAAAAAATATAACCAAAAAGGAGAAGGATGACTGTAAACCCTTAACTTGTATGTAAAGGAGAAACAAAAAATATAGAAAAATGGCTCAGAAGAGCAAAAAGAGGCACAAAAGGAGTTGCCTAAAATACAATCCATGGCAAACAAAATTCCAGTACAAATTCCAAAAATCCTCATCGTTTAAACAGCAGAAAAAATCCTTGAAGAAAACAATACTCACTATAACTCCACAAGAGCCAATAGGTTCCCTCTCCCAGACCTTCTCAGCTCATTTATAAAGACAGAGGGAGGGCCCAGAAGGGATGATGTAATGGCGGTGCTGCTTCTTGGAGCTGTACCCACAAAGAACACAGAACATAAGTACAGTACATTCAAAGGGATGGAAGACAATACAGAACAAATCTATATTACTAAACGAAGGTTGTATATATGCACGGATGCCAGACGCACCAAAGCGCACGCGCACTGCGCCCCAGAGTCAAACCCAGCGGCTTCCCAGAGTCAGTAGGTGGCGCCCAAACAACACAACACGACCTGTAAACTAAACTTGAGGTAAAGCGTGCATGCCAGGTTGTACAGTATATATGCACAGATGCCAGAGGCCACAGGCAAGCCGTACACACTACCACCGCTGCCCGAACGTGACCGCCCACACCACCACATATACCACCTTCGTTTAGTAATGTACCCCTCCAACCCTGGGTCAGCCGCCATCATCACTTCAGCACGCGAATCCGCCGCTGTCACCAAATGACTTCTAGCTAATGACACGGCCATAGAAAAACAAAAACGAGATCGCATGGATAAAAACAATAAACGAAGGCACCTACAACGTGCTTCTGAAACACCAGAACCAGATGAGTCATGGCTCCAAAAAGAAACCACTTTAGTACAAATATGTTTATTTAATTAAATGAAAACTTTCCCAGGACGCACCCACCCTCCATGATTTTTCATCCCTCCAAATATCGGAGGGAACAGAAAGTGATTGCCATTCTTGGATTTGCGATTCTTTTGAGAATCGCGGGTTTGCTGGTGTAAAAATAAAACATAATTACTCAGAAACAACAAAACCAAAATACATCCATCCATCTATCCATTTTCCAACCCGCTGAATCCGAACACAGGGTCACGGGGGTCTGCTGGAGCCAATCCGAGCCAACACAGGGTACAAGGCAGGAACCAATCCCGGGCAGGGTGCCAACCCACCGCAGTCCAAAATACATAAACACATGTAATACATTAAGAGTGTGTTCAAGTTCCAAAGTAACTTTTAAATTAAGTGACACAATTTGCCAAATATTTAGCAGACAATATAAAAAGTACAGGTAACCATTCCTTATTCTTTAATGGATTACATTTTTGGTTTACAGTTTTCTTTCATCCATTTTTAACCATGAACTATGTAATATGTATCTTCACAGTTCAGCAACAAGTAATCAATACAGGCAAAATTCTCTGCAAATTTCTTGGGAAGTAAGTCACAGTTTAATGGTGATAATATCATTTTGGAATTTGTATTTTCTGATTGCACAATGTGAGGCATAATTTGAGAAACCATTTGCTCAAAACTTATTACCATCCATCTCACTTATAAGCTATCAGGCTAGTGTGCCACAAGAGAGGACTGATGCATGTGTGTTTACGATGGAAAGATATTTTCTGGAAAACATACAATTATAATCTTAAATTATGAAGACATACAGTATACAATGTATTTGTCATGCTTCAAAACCGCCATTTGTCAAATTGCATATAAACATTACAAACAATTGCAGAATCAATATATTGTTCAAACTGATAAAGACAGACTGCTAGTAGAATATCCTCTGTTACACTGGGTTAAAACAATATAATCTTTAAATAGTAATAAAGCCCTTCAGATATATTTTACTGCCCTGGCTAAAGTACCACAACACTTAAGCAAAAGGCTTAATATCAGCAACTTCTACAATTTTCAAAATTTAATTTCTCCTAATGCAGCCGTCTCTTCAGATTTGCATACTGTATGTGAAATGGAGAGGCTCTGGAGCCTGTTTAATTTTTCTCACACATTCACACAGTAGCATGAGGCAGAATGACGTCCTTATCATTTAGTGACATTTTCAGAGTTCTAATATAACATCACTGCATTGCAGTGTTACATTCTTAAATTATAAATAATGAATTTGCACTTTGACTTTTATGTCAGTATCATTTGTTGATAGTATTGACCATTATTGGGAAATACTTCTTTAGGTTGTATTGAGAAATATAATAAACTAAGGAGTCTACATTATATAAAAGTTAAAAATGGTTAAAGCTGATGTGTAGAACACATAAGGATGGCCCATAATGTACAGTGCAATGAAAGAAAGTATTAATGAAAATATAGCAAAATCTAATAGCAAAGATAATGACTAGTCAGAATATGACAAGAAATGATACACCACAAAGGGCATGATTGCACAACAAGCAATGTGACAGCCTTACAGAAGTTCTGTTCAGGGCAATTTGATTCCTATTTCCTCACACTTGCTAGGGTTTCTGCTAGTGGTCCTTCAAAGACATGCCACTAAATTGATTGCCATCTGCCCTATATGTGTGTGCTAGGTTATGTGTTACCTTTTACCCCATTTTTGCAGGATATGTTCCATATCCACATTGGGATCACTGGCCCTCCACCCATAGTTGGTTCACACTTTGGTCAATATTTTTTACCCACTGCTTTCAGGATATGCTGCAGCTCCATCAACCTCCAATTGGATTAAACGGTTCAGACAGTTCATGAATGGATTGAAAGAGGGCTTATTATGATGTCACTTTCATACCAAAAACCAACCTGCATCCATTCCTAGCAGAATCAAACATTCAGGTTCTCACCAGTTGGCTGTTTGTCTTTCCTTCTCTCTTATACAGTATATATTTCCTTTGCTCAAAATTTCCATAAGTCTCTATGATGAACGCTGTCTCAGGCTCTTGACAGCTGTAAAGCTCTTGTCATGTTCATGTAGAGCCAAACCTCACAGCCAGTTACAGAATCAGTGGTCAGTTTACTTTAGATACCTTTCCTTTGCTGTCAGACTTCATAGAAGGAAAGTGAAGCTCAAAAGTGCTCAAGTTTCTGTGAGTTTTTCTTTTTTTGTTTGATAACATCTGAGCTGCAGCTCATGCATACCGGACGTCTCCGGCCTTTAACATAGCACCTTATACTTTCTGGCACTTGCAGAATAGATACAGTAGTTTAGTTTGGGTTCACGTAAGGATTTTGTTCTGCAGTCTGGGGAGATACTACTGCTCAGGGCCAGATTAAGAACCCCACAGTCCCCTGGGTGACTTAGTTCCCTAACAAAGAGTTGATCATACTTATAATAATGCATTGCATTTTTTTTCTTTTCTTTTTTTTTTTTTACTTTTTTTTAATATGGTTCAAAACTCCATCCTTTTACCAAGTATATATAAGGAGGGGGGTTATTTCAGTTGTACGTGGATACCTGATTATTTAATCTGTTTCATCAAGCTGGTGTGTGATTGGTAAAAAGGCTTCCTGCCCTTTCTGGGTACACACCCAGAACGTCCTGATGGTAGATCCATGCCTGCTATCGCCATTTTAATTATGTGTTGTCAAAACTAAAAAATGAAAAATGTCACCTAGTTTAATGACTTTTAGTTTCTACTGTGTCATGTCCCAGAATGAATTCATAGATCCAACTTGCCTTGTGTCGATAGTACATGCTGATGGTAGTATGATGGGGTAGGGAATGTTTAATTTACAAACATTAGTTCTCTTAATACCAGTTCAGTATCATTTCTATGCCACAGCAACCTATGCATTGCTGCTTACCACATGCATCCACTTGTACTATTAATCTATCCTGTTTCAAATGATTATGTCCAGTATGGTAATGCCCTGTGTCATACCACATACATCATCTCAACCTCCACGGTAATCAATTCAACAGAGCACCTTTGGATCAGGTGGAACAGGCAGTTTGCAGCATGTATGTGTGTTCAAAAAATCTGCATGAACAGAGTAATGCCATTAAGTCAGCATGGACTACCATTCCTAAGGAATAATTCCAGTTTCTTTTGAAATCCGTACCTCAAAGTATTCTGCATATTAAGCAAGCAAAACAGCTTGCCTATCCTATACTAGATAAGTGTATCTAATAAATTGGCCACTGACGTTAAGTACATTGAAATTTTTATATTGATTTGTGTTTATATTTTTGATGCACAGGTATGTCAAGTGATTTACTCGGGTCACATAACGAGAAAAATTTAGGGAACTGAGACATTGTGGTAAACCGTTGAACCAATTAGCCCTTGGGCCATAGTTCTGAAACACTGCTGTATAGTTGCATGCATTCCAACACTAATTTCTGACCAGTTGCATTGCTCAGTAAAGCACAGTGTGTTCAGTAGTAGGGATGCGCAAAGGCGTGGCTACAGTGGCTCAAGCCCTTGCATCCTCCCCCTTCTGCTCATTGGCCTAAATGCCCTTTTCTCCCATGCCGGTCTAAGGGCACGCCTCCTGTTCCTTGTAAGTAACAAAGAAAAAAGCAGTTATAAGTGATGTGTGTTTTTAAAGCTAGGTTGGCTACTGTTTACTATCCCACATTCAAATAAAGTATGGTCTATGGTAATTATTGCTGTTAATTCACTTTGCTTATGACACCAGCTTTTCTAGTTTGTTTGCTTGTTACAGTTGTCAGCCCAACCCCAATAGAGATTTTGAACAACCTGTTAAAACGTGATATTTTGTCATGAGGAGGTTCAAAGAGAAACAGAGCAAATGTTAATTAATAATAATCTCACTTCATTTCCACAGAACTCTGAACTGGATAAACAGACTATAAAAATGGATGGATGGAGGTACAGTACTCCCTCCTCTATAGAAAGCTGTGTCATAAACACTCTTACAAGCAATTATTCCAACTGGGCCACAGATATATATATTTTATTTTGACTAAAATGAAAAGCAGTGTGGCATGTATGACCTCTGATATGAAGTCATGTCAACCTCTCACCATTTACTTTTTCTTTCTTCTCTGATTGACATCATGACTGAACTACTGCAATCTCTTGTACTGGAAGATTAAAGAGAATTAACTTCCTTGAAATAAGAACCAAATAGCATTATGTGCTCAGGTCTGACCTTCCGTTTGTGTTCTTGAGCAAGGTCACACAAAATGATCATATTTTTTCTCTCTTGCTTGAGTAATGTGGGAGATAGGGAAACTATATTACTTCTAATCATTCTACAGTTATTATCAAGATCTATCCACATTACGCAAAATGTAATGGATGTCAGAAATTAATTCATTCTGGCATTCTGTTGGAGGCTTATGTACTTTTTAACGCTATTACTACAAATAATCTCACAGAGGACACATTTCTGCTGTCAAAGGCATTTTATTTCATTCGCCAGGTTGCTTATTATTTTCTGCAGTGGCAATCCTTACATACTGTGGAAGGTTTTACTCCAAGATCAAGGCTCACACTGCCTCTGAAATGCTGTGCTTGTGCTTGGCCTTTTAGGAAATTAGATTTTATTAAAATTATTAAAATTTTAGGACATAAAGACATGCAGGTTAGGTGGATTGGTGATTCTAAATTGGCCCTAGTGTGTGCTTGGTGTGTGGGCGTGTTTGTGTGTGTCCTGCGGTGGGTTGGCACCCTGCCCGGGATTGGTTCCCTGCCTTGTGCCCTGTGTTGGCTGGGATTGGCTCCAGCAGACTCCCGTGACCCTGTGTTCGGATTCAGCGGGTTAGAAAATGGATGGATGGATGGATAGGATTTCTATTTTGAAAACCTGGGCTACTGGTGTCCATTTGTACATTTTTACATGACATATTTGCATTTTAAATATTCTTAAAGAATACTACTGATCCTCAAACAGCCAAACAAACAAAATATTACATTAGATGCCTAGTAGCTCCACTGTGCATGTACTGTGAAAGTCTAATAGTGACTCTACAAATGAGGATAAATGTGGCATGACAGCAGTAATATCGATCAATCAGTTTTAATATTACACACTATCCTTCAGAGTCGGTTATAGCACCTTGCAAGAATATGTACTCTTTCTAAATATTCTACATCATACTGAGTAGCATGGAGGTTACAGTGCTTAATGCTGGTGCCTCACAAATGCAAGGACTGGGGTTCACTTCACACATATGCCCAATGTTGCATCTTGTACTTGCAGACAATGGATGTTTAGATTCTGGCCTTAAAAAAAAATAAAAAGCAAATGATTCATATTATTTCAGCATAGTGAGAATTAAACATGCTTAAAAGACAAACGTCAACAGTAGTCATGTGCAGCAGCAGTCCCCAGCAGTCCCAGCTCAAGACCAAAATGATAAAGAGGACATTCAAAATGCCAGAGGAGGGCATGGAGTGACAGAGTCCTAAAAATTTAACTAACATGTAACAGTATGCTTGACAGTATGGATAATGTATTAAATAATACAAGTGTAGAGCCAGTTAAGAACAGAAAAGGCGTGATTCTATTGGTGAGTGCAACGATTACCATACCTTTCATAATGATGATTGAGTCAAGGAATGTTTTTGCTGCACATTTGCCCCAACTCCCCGCAGTGGAGTCTGATATTGACCTTACTAATTTTAAAGACCTTCTGCCAGTTTCTTCCAACTCTTATTGTGACACTCCTGACACCCCACAAATTCTGAGCCAGCTGGGTCAGATGCACCTGCTGGAATGTCACCAAACCATGATGTCATTGATCTATTATTTCACAATGACATACATAGCAGACAATCCATATTACTAACCGAGAATGCTAAACCGGATGGACGCAGGGACATCCGGCCATGGGCTGTAGCCGCAAAAAGACGTACTGCGCAGGCGCACCAGAAATGAGGCACCGCGAGAGGCGGACAAGACCACACAAAAAAGGAGTGAGCACAGAAAAAAGGAGTCAAACGCAGGCGACGCACACGGCGCCGCACGAGCAAAACACACACACACACCCCCCCCCCCCCCCCGCCCACACACACACACACAAGCAACGGACGGGACACACACAAAGAGGACGATTCAACAAGCCCCTGGCACACAAAAAAAAGAGCCCGCAAACCCCCCCCCCCCAACCCACAAGCAACGGACGGGACACACACAAAGAGGAGGATTTAATCCCATTGCACACGAAACGGGACGCACACAAAGAGGAGGATTCAACAAGCCAAAAGCACACAAAAAAAAAGAAGCCGCGAGCACCACACAAAGTCCATTGGACAGGAAACGGGACAGACTACGGACATAGCAAACGAAACGTACACAAAAACGACGATTCAGACCCACGACCACAGTAACATAAATAACAAATGACACACAAAGCCCCATTTCTAAATGAACCGTCCGTATTAAACATACGTCATCTCAACACGTTCACAATATGCAGCATAGGTAGATCTCATTACAATGAGGCACTATTAACCGTTCAACCGCAGAAAAAGATCCATATTAACAGTGAGTGCGAACCTCCTTATTACTTATCCATATTTCTCACGCTCAAGAACAAACAAGTCATGAATTCACTATCACAGGTACAAAACGATACCGCTCGGATAACGGGACCAAACACAATTCACACTATGCAGCATAGGTGGATCTCATTAAAATAAGGCACTATTAACCGTTCAACTGCAGAAAAGGCTGCATATTAACAGTGAATGCAATACTCCTTATTACTTATCCATAATTCTAGAAGAAAAAATGTCTCGGCTCCAAAAACGCAAAGCTCAACTAAAGCTTCTAACTAACGATGTACCTAAAAGTAAAAACTTTATGAACTGCATTAGATCCTACAATAGTTCATTTGCTTTTGCATCTACCGGAGTAAATATCAGGCCAACAAAAGGCAATGGCCCATACTGCTTTCGCATATGTGCACAAATACTACATCGCATTGGAACAGTGCACCCTGAAACAAATCAACAACGCAAATATGCACAAATCTACATCCTAGATCCACATGACGCAATCTATCAATCAAAGTGCTGCATCGCAACAGGCACGGATTCAAAACGAAACACCTCCCGTCTCAGACATACGTTAACGGCAAGGAAGGCTACAACGGGCTTCTCACACAGCACAGGCAAATCTAATACAGCTCCAAAAAAACACGTCCCAAATACTACACATGCAACGACATAGCAAACGAAACGTACACAAAAACGACGATTCAGACCCACGACCACAGTAACATAAATAACAAATGACACACAAAGCCCCATTTCTAAATGAACCGTCCGTATTAAACATACGTCATCTCAACACGTTCACAATATGCAGCATAGGTAGATCTCATTACAATGAGGCACTATTAACCGTTCAACCGCAGAAAAAGCTCCATATTAACAGTGAGTGCGATCCTCCTTATTATTTATCCATATTTCTCACGCTCAAGAACAAACAAGTCATGAATTCACTATCACAGGTACAAAACGATACCGCTTCGATAACGGGACCAAACACAATTCACACTATGCAGCATAGGTGGATCTCATTACAATAAGGCACTATTAACCGTTCAACCGCAGAAAAGGCTCCATATTAACAGTGAGTGCAATACTCCTTATTACTTATCCATAATTCTAGAAGAAAAAATGTCTCGGCTCAAAAAACGCAAAGCTCAACTAAAGCTTCGAAATAACGATGTACCTAACAGTAAACACTTTATGAACTGCATTAGATCCTACAATAGTTCATTTGCTTTTGCATATACCGGAGTAAATATCAGGCCACCAAAAGGCAATGGCCCATACTGCTTTCGCATATGTGCAGAAATACTGCATTGCATTGGAACAGTGCACCCTGAAACAAATCAACAACGCAAATATGCACAAATCTACATCCTAGATCCACATGACGCAATCTATCAATCAAAGTGCTGCATCGCAACAGGCACGGATTCAAAACGAAACACCTTCCGTCTCAGACATACGTTAACGGCAAGGAAGGCTACAACGGGCTTCTCACACAGCACAGGCAAATCGAATACAGCTCCAAAACAACACGTCCCAAATACTACACATGCAACAACGCGCCTCTCAAACGGCCCAAGCAAAACATACACCAGGAAAATTCATTCGGATTAATGAATGTCATTTGCAATCATTGTCATTCAGTTCACTTCCCTGAAGAAACAACTGGCAATACAAGTAATACATTTACACGTTATTGTCAAAAGGGTCAAATTAGACTGCCTCCTTTACATTCATATCCTGAATATCTACAAAAGCTTCTAACTAACGATGTACCTGAAAGTGAAATCTTTATCAACTGCATTAGATCCTACAAATCGGTATCCACTATGAACATTAAAGGTGGCACTGCACGTGACATCCGTCTTGCAAAAATGTTAATTATTGATGAATGTACAATGGCATCCAGTCACTTACTCAACACCATTCATAAACTTCTACAAACGTTTCTGAATAATAATATTCGCTTTTGAGGAAAGGTACTTTTATTAGGAGATTTTAGACAGAGCTTAGCTATTCTTCAACAAGCCATGCGCTCAGCTATTGTTCAGTGCACCTTAAAATACGCAGACAATTGGCATTGCTTTCAAAAGATACAGTTAGTAAAAAAGATACGATGTCCAGAAACAGATCATAACAATTGCTTATTACAACTGGGAGATGGTACACTCACCAATACAGATGGACATCACCCACATATTATTACAATTCCTCAAGCCTTTATCTGCGACGACTTAGTTACAGACAGATTTGGAACAGCAATCTCATTAGACCAAAAGCCCCATTTAACAAAACGCACTATATTATGTCCAAAAAATATTAATGTGGAAAACATACATATACAAGTCATTCCATTACGTCCTGGAGAGACACAACTCTTTCTAAGCTCTGACAAACTTGACTCTGATCACAACAATAACCATCTTCATTGACATTACAAGTTCTGACCTGGAATTACCTTTTACACTTAAACGGCGTGTACAAAGAAATTTTCCAATAAACCTTTACACTGTGCCACACACTTTATTGTTTGCTTTCTATTTGCATCATCTACACCTTCACACTATTCTATATCTCATTCATACATCACGCTCTTTGTCATTCCCAACACCAGGGGTTGGCGAGCGAAGCGAGCAGGGGGCGGAGCCCCCTAGTCCATATTACTAAACGAGAATGGTAAACCGGATATGGACGCAGGGACATGGGCCGTGGATGCAAAAGACGTAGTGCGCAGGCGCCACACAAAGCCCCCCTCCAAGCAACGGAAAATAAGAAATGAGGCGCCGCGCCCATAGCACACAAAAAAAAGGAGTCAGACGCAGGCGCCACACAAACCCATGGCACACAGTGCCACACGAAGCCCATAGCACACAAAACAGGACACACACAAAAAAGAGGATTCAGACCCACGACACACAAAGCCCCCCTCCACTAACAGAAATAAGAAATGAGGCAACACGCCCCTAGCACATCAAAAACAAAGGAGTCAGACGCAAGCGCCACATAGCACACGAAACGGTACGCACACAAAAAAGAGGATTCAGACCCACGACACACAAAGCCCCCCTCCACTAACAGAAATAAAAAATGAGGCAACGCGCCCCTAGCACACAAAAAAAAAGGAGTCAGACGCGAGCGCCACACAAAGCCCATTGCACACGAAACGGGACAGACTGCGGACATAGCACACGAAACGGGACGTACACAAAACGGAGGATTCAGACCCACGACACACAAAGCCCCCCTCCACTAACAGAAATAAATAATAAGGCAACACGCCCCTAGCACACAAAAACAAGGAGTCACACGCAAGCGCCACACAAAGCCCATAGCACACGAAACGGGACAGACTACGGATTTCACACACTAACATAAATAAGAAATGAGACACAAAGCACCCCTCCACTAACAGAAATAAGAAATGAAGCAACGCGCCCATATCACACAAAAAAGAGGAGTCAGACACACACCCCAAAGTGAAATGGGACAGACTACGGACTCCACACACGGTCACCCATCGAGCCCGAGATTGAGGCTCAAAAACGGAAGAGCAACCAAAAACGAACACTCGAGATCATACAAAAACCCCACACATACGGACAACACAACATATTTGAATCAGATTATCCCCGCCTAACAGTGAAACAAGACAGTCTAAGGAATCCACAAAACTTCACAAATCAAGCCCGAGATAGTACTGAAAAAGAGGACTGATGGGTAATAATACAAAGAAACGAACAGTCCGTATTAAACATACATCATCTAAACACGTTCAAACTATACAGCATAGGTGAATCTCATTACAATGATGCACTATTAACCGTACAACCACAGAAAAGGCTCCATATTAACAGTGAGTGCAATCCTCCTTATTACTTATCCATATTACTAACGATACAGAACAAACAAGTCATGAATTCACGATCACGGGTACACAACGATACGGCTCGAGTAACGGGACCACAAACACGAACCCGCATAAAAAAAAACAATAAACGTCGGCGCCTACAACGCGCTTCTTAAAACGCGGAAGAAAAAATGTCTCGGCTCCAAAAACGCAAAGCTCAACTAATACAGTTACAGAAACGAGCCCAGATGGACACACACAATGAACGTAGACGCATGCAGCGCGCGTCTCAAAGTGCTGAAGCGAAGCAGGCACGGGTTCAAAAGGAAAGAGCTCAAGTCACAGAGATACAAAAACGGGAGCGACGGGACAAAATAAATGAACGCAGACGTCTACAACGCGTGTCTGAAATGCCGGAAAACAAGCAGGCAAGGCTCCAAAACAACAGTTAATTATCGCATCAGCTACAACCGGAGTGGCAGCTAATTTGTTAATAAATGGTCGCACATGTCACTCCTTATTCAAAATACCGGTCCCAATCACAGAAACATCGGTATCCACTATGAAAATGAATAGTAACAATGCACGTGACATCCGTCTTGCAAAACTGTTAATTATAGATGCATGTACAATGGCATCCAGTCACTTACTCAACACCATTGATAAACTTCTACAAACGTTGATGAATAATGATATTCCCTTTGGAGGAAAGGTACTTTTATTAGGAGGAGATTTTAGACAGTGCTTAGCTATTGTTCCACATGCCATGCGCTCAGCTATTGTTCAGTCCACCTTAAAATACGCGGACAATTGGCATTGCTTTCAAAAGATACAATTGGTACAAAACATGCGACGTCCAGATCCACAATATAACAATTGGTTATTACAACTGGGAGATGGGACACTCACCAATACAGATGGACTTCACCCAGATATTATTACAATTCCTCAATCCTTTATCTGCGATGACTTAGTTACGGAGATATTTGGAACAGCAATCTCATTAGACCAAATACCCCTTCTAACACAACGGACTATATTATGTCCAAAAAATATTAATGTTGATCACATAAATAACCAGGTCATTTCATTACTTCCTGGAGAGGCACGGCTCTTTCTAAGCTCTGACAAAGTTGACTCTGATGACGACAATGACCATCTTAATTTCCCCTTACAATATTTGAACACTATTAACCCAGCCAGGTTACCACAACACAATCTTAACCTTAATATCGGAACAATAATCATGCTATTAAGAAACCTTAACACTAAACAAGGTTTATGCAATGGTACACGTTTAGTCGTCTACACCATGACACACAGTTATTCAAGCAACACTTCTTACAGGATCACATGCTAACAATACTGTTCTAATTCCTAAAATTGACCTTACAAGTTCTGACCTGGAATTACCTTTTACACTTAAACGGAAACAATTCCCCATTAAACCTGCCTTTGCCATGACCATCAACAAATCACAAGGACAAACCATGGACAAGGTTGGCATCTACCTATCTGAGCCCGTTTTTGGACATGGACAACTTTATGTGGCCTTCTCACGAGTTTCACGTTCATCTGACGTTATAGTTAAGGTTATAAATGATCCATGCCAAGGATAACTCATTCAAGGACAAGACACCATCTTTACTACTAATGTTGTGTACAAGGAAATTTTCCAATTAATCTTTACACTGTGCCATGCAGTTTATTCTTTGCTTCCTATATGCGTCATCTACACCTTCACACTATGCTATATCTCATACATACATCACACTATTTGTAATTACCCAACACCAGGGGTTGGCAAGCGAAGCGAGCAGGGGGCGGAGCCCCCTAGTCTCAAAGAACAGACCCAAATATAAGCACTGTGATTAATTGGTTGTCTGATTTTGAGAAAAGACCTGTACACTGGAAATTGGCTAGTTCATCATTAGCATTGGCTCATCTCTGGACGAATGTCTCACGTTGAACTATGGTATCCTATATCATACAGTAATGGCTCCAGATATGCAGACCTAATGGATCCAAGTAGATTTCTCCAATAATTTAGTGTTGGAACACCTGGAACATCTGCATCGTGGTCCTCTATCTGGCAACTTTTCTTCCTGTCAAGTGTTTGATCAGGCTTGCAGAGTGTGATACTGGCCAACCATGCACAGGGACATAGACAAATGGTGTAAGCAATGCTATGACTGTCAATGATGAAAATCCGCAGTGCCCAAGACTTTGGGTACCCATGGGAGGTGTTCCCGCTGTCCATCCATTTCAAAGGATTGCAGCTGACCTTTTAGAGCTGCCTGTGAATTCCAAGGGTAATCGTTATCTACTTGCAGTAAAGGACTATTTTATAAAATGTGTTAATCTTCATGCTCTCCCTGATCAAAAGTCTACTACAGTGGCAAAATGCCTACTTGACCATTATATTTGTGAACATGGAGTACCAAAAGTATTACATACTGACCAGGGGTGGCAATTTGAGTCTGAACTGCTAAGACTATATACATATAACGCAAAGTCAGATGGTATGGTTGAAACATTCAACGGAACTTTAATAATTCAGTTGTTAAAAACCCTGCTATCTTGCTCTGGTGAATGTGATGATTATTTGGCTCAAGTTGCTTTTACAATACAACACTTCCACACATGCTAGTACTGGATATACTCCATGCTTCCTCACACATGGCCCTGAGGATAGGATGCCTTCAGATGTCTGCATTGGTCACCCATGCCCAGAAATCTTGGCTGCTGATGTATGTTTGCTTCTGGAATACCAAGTCAGTTGGAGTCTGCTTTTAACCTGACTTTATAAAATAGTTTCACTTTTAAGTGCAAAACAAAAGTCTTTTCATGACACTAAAACATGTCACGAACCATACGATAAAGGTGTACAATCTAGGTTGAGCACATGCTCCGCACTGGAGTGGACCCTTTCAAATAAAACACCCTTTGGACACAGGAATTGGTGCAATTGGCACTACATACTGAATTCACTGCGGATTTGACCTTGATAGTGACATTCAGATTGTTCACTGCAGTAGGCTGAAGCCATACACCTTGCCTTTGTTGCCTACTGTTAGAGATGGAATGCCTCTAATATCTTCACCTAACATTGAATTTCCAGCATTACCTTCTCAAAAACGTTGTAACTCTGTGCCTCCACTGATATTACTAGTCAGAATGATCCTGCAACAGAAACAGCTGGGCTGTCTGGCAGACAGAAAATACTGCTAAATGTTTACTAGCTTAGCAGTCTGGTAAACCGAAAGTACCTTCATGTGGCAGAAATATTACGTTACCTGGCTATTTGAAAGATTTTGTGACCAAACTGTTGTTGAGCATAACATGCTCAGAGTTATTTACAAAAAAAAATAAATAAGACACCTATTTTAATTTGTTGAACTAGTTTTAGCACTGTATATTTCTTTTTATCTTTCTTTCCTCTGTTTATGTATTCCCAACTAGAATAGCATCCATCCATCCATCCATTATCCAACCTGCTATATCCTAACTACAGGGTCATGGGGGTCTGCTGGAGCCAATCCCAGTCAACACAGGGCGCAAAGCAGGAAACAAACCCCAGGCAGCCCACCGCAGGGCACACACACACACACACCAAGCACACATTAGGGACAATTTAGAATCGCCAATGCACCTAACCTGCATGTCTTTGGACTGTGGGAGGAAACCGGAGCACCCGGAGGAAACCCACATAAACATGGGGAGATCATGCAAACTCCATGCAGGCAGGACCCAGGAAGAGAACCCAGGTCTCTTTACTGTGAAGTAGCAGCGCTACCCACTGCGCCACCGTGTCGCCCAACTAGAATAGCTGTTCATTCATAAATACTTTATTAATCCCAAGGGGAAATTCACATACTCCAGCAGCAGCATACTGATCAAAAACAATATTAAATTAAAGAGTAATAAAAATGCAGGTATAACAGACAATAACTTTGTATAATGTTACCGTTTACCCTCCTGAGTGGAACTGAAGAGTCGCATAGTGTGGGGGAGGAACGATCTCCTCAGTCTGTCAGTGGAGCAGGACGGTGACAGCAGTCTGTCGCTGAAGCTGCTCCTCTGTCTGGAGATGACACTGTTCAGTGGATGCAGTGGATTCTCCATGATTGACAGGAGCCTGCTCAGTGCCTGTCGCTCTGCCACGGATGTCAAACTGTCCAGCTCCGTGCCTAAAATAGAGCCTGCCTTCCTCATCAGTTTGTCCAGGCGTGAGGCATCCCTCTTCTTTATGCTGCCTCCCCAGCACACCACCGCGTAGAAGAAGGCGCTCGCCACAACCGTCTGATAGAACATCTGCAGCATCTTATTGCAAATGTTGAAAGATGCCAGCCTTCTAAGGAAGTATAGTTGGCTCTGTCCTTTCTTACACAAAGCATCAGTATTGGCAGTCCAGTCCAATTTATCATCCAGCTGCACTCCCAGGTATTTATAGGTCTGCACCCTATGCACACAGTCACCTCTGATGATCACAGGGTCCATGAGGGGCCTGGTCCTCCTAAAATCCACCACCAGCTCCTTGGTTTTGCTGGTGTTCAGTTGTAGGTGGTTTGAGTCGCACCATTTAACAAAGTCATTGATTAGGTTCCTATACTCCTCCTCCTGCCCACTCCTGATGCAGCCCATGATAGCAGTGTCGTCAGCGAACTTTTGTACGTGGCAGGACTCCGAGTTGTATTGGAAGTCCAATGTATATAGGCTGAACAGGACCGGATAAAGAAACCTGTGGCCTCAGGTGGTGAAGCAGCAGCCACTCCATGGTCTTCATCACATGTGACGTCAGAGCAACAGCTGGAAGTCATTCAGCTCACTAGGACGTGATACCTTTGGGACTAGGGTGATCCAAGATATTTTCCAAAGCCTCAGGACTCTCCCCTGTTCCAGGCTCGGGTTGAAGATGCACTGTAGAGGACTCCCCAGCTCCAACGCACAGGCCTTCAGCAGTCATGGCGATACTCCATCTGGACCCGCTGCTTTGCTGGCACAAAGTCTCCTCAGCTCTCTGCTCACCTGCGCTGTTGTAATTGTGGGTGGGGGGAAACTCTCTCCTATGCTGGTATCAGCAGAAGGATGGGTGGAGGGTGCAGTACTCCAAGGTGAGAGTGGGTTAAGGTGGTCAAACCTGTTAAATAAGTTGTTCATCTGGTTTGCTCTCTCCACGTCTCTCTCGATGGTGGCACCCCGCTTCGAGCTGCAGCCAGTGATGATCTTCATCCCATCCCACACTTCCTTCATGCTGTTATTCTGAAACTTCTGCTCCAGCTTTCTCCTGTACTGCTCCTTCGCCACCCTGAACTGGACTCGGAGTTCCTTCTGCATGCGCTTGAGCTTATGCTGATCACCGCCTTTAAAAGCCCTTTTCTTCTGGTTCAAAAGGCCCTTGATGTCACTTGTAATCCATGGCTTGTTGTTAGCATAGCAGTGTACTGTACTTACTGGAACTACAATGTCCATACACAAGTTGATGTAGTCAGTAGTGCAGTCAACAACCTCCTCAATGTTCTCACTATATGATTCCTGCAGGATATCCCAGTCCGTAGTTCCAAAGCAGATTCTCAGAGCCTGCTCTGCCTCAGGGGACCACTTCCTGAATGAGCGTGTGGTTGTAGGTAGCTCCCTCACTCTTGGTTTGTAGTGAGGCTGAAGAAGAACCAGGTTATGATCTGCTTTCCCAAGCGCAGGCAGCAGGGTGGCGCTGTATATGTCTTTAACGTTTGCATACAGTAGGTCAATAGTCCTATTTCCCTGGGTGTTACAATCCACATACTGGGAGAAGGCAGGTAATGTTTTGTCCAGCGTCACATGGTTAACAGAGTTATCTGTCTGTTCTATAGCTGTTTAGAGGTCTAATTTATCTTGGCATAGGTAACTATTTTACAATACTAAGCTTTTAAAAGGGACTTCTGATACTGTGTGGCGTTGTGCGTTGTGGCTCATGGTTGAAGTGAATAACTTTGCTTGCAGTGCAATGCACTTGTTGGCTTTGCCACGAGGTCCCTTGTCTGTGCCCATTTTGTGCCATTGTCTTCCTCACTTCACTCTGAGTGTTAGGTCTTTTGTCATGTCCTTTGCATCTACATGGGAAAAAAACAGACATTTTCTGGTACAAGAGTTCAGATTCTGAAATTTCTTTCTTAAAGTGTGTCTTTTCTCAGTCTTCCAAGAATGGCTTCATTCACTGACACAATGTTTAGGCTTGAGATTGTGGATTTTACAGTCAATGGACCAGCTCTCAGTGTGTTTGGATGGGTAGGCCCATTAGAAAATTTAAATTAATTTTTTATACATGCATGAAATTAGAAACCTTATCCTTTGCTTGTTTTGGTGTTCTGTCTTGTTGTCTGGGGTCATAAATATAAATGAAAAGGGAAGTTATTTATCCATTGTAGCAGTGACCATTAGTGGAGCTACAATTTACAACTTCATGTTTGTGACAAGGGCTATAATTGGGAGGTGGGACACTCTCTTCTGGTCTATGTAATAAAGAGTCTGAAAGTGAGAATATGGCCACTCTAGGACCCATCCATGATAAAAAACTGATTTTTAATTTGTTATAATGAGTGGCAGGGTGTACAATCACACTATTACTAAACCCAATCCCTGATGATACCATGGAGAATTAAATACATAAAAATACACACATTGTGTGTGTTCTGGATGAGAGTTCATCTGTTAAAAAGGTACTTCCTGTAAATGAAAAGTATTATTTACGCCACAATTGAACATTGAGTAGTTGTGTCTTGGGTTGAGGGTTAGTGACCATGCAAGTTATGCATTTTAGTACATTATTTATACGTTGTTTATCACACTAATACTGTAAAGGACTAAACAAGCAATGTCAATCAGTTGTGCAAACTTTCTTAATGAGCCAAAAATAAATTCATCATTGTGAGAGAGCTAAAGCTAAAATTCATGTACACACCTAAAATTCTTAGCACACTACTGCATTCCCTATAAATAAAATGCATTACTATTATTATTATTATTCTTTCGTGAAGTTGAACATGTCCTTTAATTTAGTTCAAACTTCAAGCTCTGAAGCTGCGAGGCAGCAGCCCTAACCACCACACTGTCATCTCATTATTTAATTATTCTTTTAAATGGGTTTTAATGCTGTCTCCTCTCTAGCTAAGTACACATTTCAGTAATTGGGAGTAGCACATCCTAAAAGCTGAAAAGCACACGCTGGTTTGTATAATATGTGCTAGTATAAATGAATTATTTCATATCTGCCATTCCGATAAACAACCCTGCTTCCACAGGAGTGCTGGCTCTCCACCCAAATAATGTTATGAACCTCATAAGGTGTCAAATGATGCTTCAAATTCCATTTGGCTTCACTGAAAACTTCATGTCTAGCAGTACTGAAAGACAAGGAAGATAAATGATATTGTTGAGAAGAAGTGTAAAAGCTTGAAGGATGTAATCCTTTATAAGTGCAGAATGCAAAATACAGCATAGCATACAACATTACTTACCCACCCTATGTTTCAGTGTCTTAATACATAACAATAAAATACAGTTGTTAAATGTAAGGATAAAAATAGTAACTGCAGACTAATCAACAAAGCTCATATGAACTCTTCAGCCCTGGTTGTTATTTTCTTTCACAAATAATTTGTATATTCTTAGTTTCATACCCTGTTGGTTCTTAAGACAGATTATTTACTTTAGCAACAAGAAAGAGTATCTTGTCTGAAATTCCCATGGTCCTCACTTGATTTGAACTCCTGTTGTGAAAGATGAAGTAAGAAGGTAAAGTGAAAATTGCAAACTACACAGTTAAGGGTAGGTGCATAACAGGTAATAGAGATAAAGTTTTAATATAAGCATGAGAATCCTCGTGCACAATGAACTCAGGATTGAGAACGTCTTCATAAAATATATTTGGAATAAACAAAAAACTCAGAAATAAGTATAAGTTTCACAAACTCATGCCTCTTAACTAAATTATGGCACTCCATCCATTCATCCAAGCCCTGAATTATTATAGGGTGTAGGGGACTGTGCATTCTAGTGTATTCTAGAAACCTCAGTCACAAGAAAAGAGCCTGCCATGAGCAAAGCTCCTGACCATCATAAGACACACGTGCAATCACAGAAACACTGATACTGTACATTCAGTTTAGGGTTCTATGTTTTCTTAATATATAAATTATACTATAGTAAAAGGAACCACAGAAACTGAAGAAAAGCCACACTGTGTGTAACTGAATTGAAAATGGAACTCAAGCCATCAACACGTCACCCCACCACTGTGTGATCTGTCTCTATTCAAACTGGGAAAAGTCTTTATTCCTCAGCAAGAAACACTGATTGTTTTATAATTGTTCAAACCACATTTTATCCTTCCATCCGTTTGCTAGTGTAAAGATTGCAGGGAGCCAGTACTCATGCCAGCAGAAGAAAGTGGGACATAAAATAGAAGCCAACCCTGGACTGTGTACCAGTCCATCACACGGCACACTAACACACACCCATGCTCACTCATTGGGCCAATTTAAACCCGTCATTTAAACAAAAAATGCATGTCTTTGGGTTGTGAGATTAAAAAAATTAAATAACTTGAGGAATGCTCAAGCAGACATATTGAGAACATGCAAGCTCTGCACAGATGGTGACCAGGGGTGAAATCTAGGACTTGGAAGTAGTTAGGCATTAGTATTAGCGACTGCACCACAATGGAACCTAGAAATTCATATATTATTGATCAAGTGTGAAGGACAAGTAAGTTGGGATCAGGACTGCAGACTGTTATACTCTCTTCAGTAAGGGGGTTGGGATATATGATACCCTACAAGATAGCCCATGGGAATTCATGGGCTATTATTGTGGAGCACTTTAAGCTACTTTCATGTATAAAAATGTGGTATATAAATACATGTTATTACTGTTGTTGTTCACAACACATGTGGCCATATCAGTGATTACCTAATGGGTGGTATGTTTCCCTAGGGCACTAAGACTTAGCAATCAGGCTTGTTTGATTATTGTTTAGCACTCCAAATTGTGGTCAGGTGCCTCCTGTTTGCTGAAGTTATCTTTGAAATGTGTCAAAAACCTGATAGGAGTCCAACTGTGGCAAACTGAATTGATTGAACATCGTTTGGAAAAGCACACACCTGTGTATACAAGGTCTGGCAATTCACACAACCTGTCAGGATAAAAACCAAACCATGAAGTACAGGGAACTCAGTGTAGACCTTCATGATCAACTTGTGGTGAGGCATAGATCAGGGTAAGGGTATAAAACCGTTTCTAAAGCTTTGAGTGTTCCCAGGGGCACATTGGCCTCAGTACATTTGAAATGGTAGACGTTTGGAACCACCAAGACTTTTACTAGAGTTGGCTAAGTAATCAGGAAAGAAGGGTCTTGGTCAGGTTTAGGTAACCAAGAGCCCAATAGTCACTCTAACACTGCTTCAGAAGTCCATCCATCCATTTTCCAACCCGCTGAATCCGAACACAGGGTCACAGGGGTCTGCTGGAGCCAATCCCAGCTAACACAGGGCACAAGACAGGAACCAATCCCGGGCAGGGTGCCAACCCACCGCAGGACACACACAAACACACCCACACACCAAGCACACACTAGGGACAATTTAGAATCGCCAATCCACCTAACCAGCATGTCTTTGGACTGTGGGAGGAAACCGGAGTGCCCGGAGGAAACCCACGCAGACACAGGGAGAACATGCAAACTCCACGCAGGGAGGATGCTTCAGAAGTCCCTTGCTGAAATGGTAGAACCCGTTGGAAGGAAGACCACCTCAGCTGCATCAGATGTTTATGGTAAAGTGGCTAGACCGAAGGCATTCTTGATTAAAAGGCATATGCCAGACTGCTTGGACTCTGAGCAAGATGAAAAAGATTCTCTGGTCTAATGAGACAAAATTAAACTATGTCTGGTATAGACTGCCCAAGAAGATGTGAAGCAATAATTGCTGCTAAAAGGGTTTACAGTATACAAAATACCAAATTATGGATCTGAATACATGAATAAGGGAGTTTTGATTTTTAATAAATTTGCAAACCTTTCTGAAAACATATTTTCACTTTGTCATTATGGGTTATTGAGTGTAGATTGATGGGCAAAAATGGCAAATTTATCCATTTAAGAATAAATCTACAACACAATAAAGTGTGCAGACAACAAAGTGGTCTGAATGCATTCTGAATCCACCGTAGCTGCAGTCTTTCAGCCAGAATAAGGGTCAGCACCTCCAAGACTGAGGTCTTGGTTCTCAGCTGGAAAAGAGTGGCGTGCCCTCTCCAGGCTAGGGATGAGGTACTGCCACAAGCAGATGAGTTTAAGTATCTCTGGGTCTTGTACACGAGTGTGGGAAAAAGACAGTCAGAGATTGACAAGTGGATCAGAGCAGTACTACTGGTGAGTCATGGTAAAGAGAGACCTGAGCCAAAAGGCAAAGCTTTCGATTTACAGGTTAATCTACATGCAGTCCTCACTTATTGTCACGAGCTTTGGGTAGTAACCAAAAACATTAGATTGAAGATATAAGCAGCATAAATTAGCTTCCTTTACAGGGTGTCTGGGCTCAGCCTTAGGGATAGGGTGAGGAGTGCAGACATTCAGGAGGAGTTCAAAGTTGAGCCACTGGTTGACAGCATCAAAAGGAGCCAGTTGAGGTGATTCAGGCAACTGATTAGGATGTCTCCTAGATGTCTCCTTGAGTAAGTGTTTCAACCATATTCAACTTTTGGGGGGAAGACCCCAGGGCAGATCCAGGACACGGGGAAGAGATTGTATCTCTTAGCTGGCCTGGGAATATGTCATTATGCCCCAGGAGGAGTTGGAGGAGGCGGCAGGAAAAAGAGACATCTGGACATCTTTGCTTAGACTGTTGCTTCATTGTGACTCAGTTCTGGATAAGTTGGAGAAAATGAGATGGATGGATGGGTGACTGCAGGCAAATGGTTTGCTTCTAGTATACTTAGGGCATCAAAAATATGAACCCACTTCACCACATTTTCATGCATGTCTTAATGAAGTTCAGAGTTGTAGTGGGCTGGAACCTATTCTGGCAGCACTGGGCACAATGAAGAAAACAGCCCTAGTTGAGACGAATGTCCATTGCAGGGCCTAATCACACTAAAACTGCACATCATTGAGGACATAGGAGGGAAATCAGAATACGAAGAGGTAAACCCACAAATACATATGGAGAACATAGGCAATGCCCTGGCATAGACTTGGAACCCAGAACACTGGATCCTTGAGGGTGAAACTGTACCCACTCTTGTTCCCACAGTTTCATCTTGCCAAGTCCACTGTGATTTTTATTTGCTATAATTTTGAGTTGTACACTAACTGAAAGAATGAAAGGTGTTTTCAAGGGCACATTTCTATTGTACTGTAATAATATTTTACTGAACCAACAGAGCATTTGTTGCTCAACTCTGAGTCATAAATGCAGAGGAATTGCACCCTAGGAGTCCTCAAATGACGCAGGAGACTGCCTTTGTCCTGTTTGTTCTCCAATGAATCTTCAGCTTAACACACAAACCGAGCAGAGATAGACTGACAGTCCTGGGTTTTGATATACAAAGACATGTTATAAGATATAGACAATAAAAACACATTTTAAAAATAATTTCTAGTATAATCACATGAAACTTCTGTTATTTAAAAGTATTCAGTTCATTTTATTCACTCAAACAATATAACAGACTTCTGTTTTCATAATTAGTCACCTAAGTGGGAGCTTTTCTTTCCATTTTGTTGTGGATAATAAATTACAATGTGACCCAGGTGCACAAATATCTGGCATGAAAACGAAGGATGACTTAATAGTGTTCTTTTTAAAGAGAAACCCTTGAAACTATCATTAAAAATAAGAGCACAATTTGAAAAGAAATAGAAATGCTTTTCCAGATATGTTGACATTGTCTGAAGGACACTTACAAAGATAGAATGACAGGCAGTTTGATATAGCGGATAACTGGAGTCTAAATGACTGTAGAATAGTAAACTGTAAAAAAAACAAAACAAAAAAAACAGACATAAGTTGTACTGTACCTGTCAGGCACCTTGGGGACCACGAACAGGACGCAAAACCATTTCAGGGCACACTCACACACACCTGCATGATGTGGACCTGCAACATGTGGAGCAACTCCCATACTGATTTAGGAAGAACATCATGTAAACTCTCTGAGCAGTGCCTCGGATTTGAACCAAGGACACCGGAGCTGTGAGGCAGCAGCGCTTGCCACAGTGCCACCATACTACCCCATCATACCATGAGGTGATTGGAAGTGAGCACACTTTGCTATAACTTGAAGTTTTAATGATTCTTATACTTAGATTTATATGTGTAGAGTGTTGTACTACAATATAATCAGCCTTTTACAGTTTAAATGTTTTTCCTAATCCTCTTTCTGTAATCTTATGCATATCATTGCACTGGTCTAAAAGCTACTGGTAAATTCATAAGCAATAATTTACTCATTATATTGACAGAGCTGGAATGAAAATTCATTGTACATTGTTTCCTGGACTCACATTAACTATGCAACAAGACTGAGACTCGTCTCAAAGGATTTTATGTAACAATGACGTCCACAAAGAATTAAACCAATTATACCCAATGACATATCAAGCTTATAAAGTCCTAAACTAGATTATAAGCCTATCCATGACAAAGTGTGCTGATATAAATACTATCATACATCCAACTGGAATCAGATGAGCTGAGACTTCATCTAGTAATTAGATTTCTTTTATTTATAGTCAAAGCTCAAGGTCTTTTAAAAATATTGTTGAAATGTATCACTCTCACTCATATGACACAAGCCCTTGAAAACACATTGTCTTATTTATCTGAGGCCGATGTACAATTCATGACAGAAGGTGCAATAATGAAATGTAGAAGCTGTTTAGTTATGTATTGTCGTCTGCAATCCCATGGCCTTTAAAAGTTGTCCTGCTTCTGTTCTGTAAAATGCTATAAAGTGACAATTAAGCACAATACTTCACTAGTACTCGAATCAACATTTGTTGGAATTAAAACCTACAATGTGAAAAATAATAATAGAGAATAAAAGAAAACAATCAAAAACAGAGAACATACAAAGAACTTAGGCAACAAGTTAGCAAAGTTTAAACAGCAGAATTAAATAAAGCACACTGTATTTATGTCATTATACTGTGTGCTGTGGCTTTAAAATGTAAGATAACAGTTAAGTTTACTAATAGTTTTTCACATAAAATAAAACTTAATAAAGACTTAAGTGGCTTCCACAGCACTGTGAAGTTAAATCTCTTTATAATAAGACTACATATGCAAAATTATTGGAAATACCTTCAAATAGACACCGCCTAGGTGCAACTGTTAACAGGCGCTTGTGTGGCCTTAATAAGGTATATAAAGTATCAATGACACCTTGGATTTTGGATAGCTATAGTGCACTTATTGGTCACTTACGTGGTCACCATCATGACCTTGATATCAGTGGGACTGACATCAGGTAGTATGAGTACTACCTCATGGGTAGATCCTACTGTGTGTCCTGGCAAGGAGAAAAGTCAGGGGTGCCCCAAAGATCAGTTTCAGGTCCTCTCTTCTCTTTGTACACCTCCTCATTATGCCCCCCATCCTGTCCCATGGTTTGTTTTATCAATGCTATGTTGAATATATGCAGCTGTACCTATACTTCCCTCCAGAGGACCATATTTTATAGGCTACAATTTCTACATTTCTCACTGATATGGCATTCTAGATGAAGGACCATCATCTCCAGCTGAACCTGGCAACGATGGACCTCCTTGTTAATTTAAGCTAGTCTATCTATTCAGCTCCCCATTATTCATCTTGGCTTACTACTGTATCATTAACACCTTCCAAGTCAGTACGCAACCTTGCGATGGTGCCTGATGACCAGCTGTTCTTCACTGACCATGTTGCAACTGTCTCTTGGTGTTGCTGATTCACTCCAAATAACATCCACAAGATCAAACGATATCTGACAGAGTATGCAGCACAACTCCTGGTTTAGGCTTTGCCTTGTCACATCTGGAGTACAACAGCCATCTTCTGACAAGCATACCAGTATGTGTCACCAACCCACTGCAAATAATTGAAAATGCAGTGGCATATCTCACTCCTCTTTTCAAATCAGCTTCATTAGGTGATTGTATGCAAACATGGTTACTACACCTACATAAATTTATATACAATTTTCATCTTATTTTAATGTGGTATGATGAACCTGACCCTGACCCACCAAATGATCAGCCAAACTGGACAGTATTATGACTTCATTTGAATGTAATTAGCAGAATGTAAAAACAAGTAATCAGATGCAGCACTTATTTTTTAACCAATTCATTTAAATTGTGGTTAATATCACATAGTTCAGCCCTTATATTCTTTAGTTCATTGGCCACATCTCTACAGCATCCACTATTGCATTTTGTGAGCCAGATGGTCGCCCAGCGATTTTCCGAGGCAGAGGTGTGTTCAGCCAGCGTCTGAAGATGTGCTGGGCACAGCAGCACAGCACCATCATCGCATTGGAGTCGTGTCATCGGCACGAGGGTCAGTGTTTATAATACTGTCTGAAACAGAATAAATAGACTTTGGGCTGTGACTCACCTTTTCACATCGACTTTGATATCTGACTGCTTCTTTTTTATTTTGGGAACTGTGCGACTTTCTGAACATGAACTTTCGTGTGTCTCTGTATCACTCCATAACTTCCTTTCCTTGCTTATACCACTGCTTAAGCCAACAAATGCTACATTTTTCCTTGTCTTCACTTTGCATTCACTGAAATTCTTCTTTTGTCAATGTGATTTTGCCATTGTCTTTTAACAAAACACTGAATGGAAGGTGATATTTATGTTGACTTGAATGTTAAATTAGGCAGAATTTTGGGAGGAGTTCGGGTGGGGCTGTAGACGCATGCACATGCATTAAATTTCATGTTCATTGGGATTTATAAAGGGGAAGTGCATGGAACCTGGCACATGCACAGTTTTATGCATCTGGATTTTTTTGTGCGTACACAAAGTTCTATTTTTGTCTGTGCTCCATGTTTTAGTGTGAATTCTATGCACGCCATTATACATAAGGCCCTAGGTCTCCTGCCCTAATTTTGTATGCCAGTTTATTACTAAACTAACTATAAAACTTCATAAGACAATAGGCCTCCATTATAGTGCTGTCAGTTTATCAGGTATATCAAAAATACGTTGTAACTAAGTGCTTTTCTGTAGGCAATATTTGTAGCAAATGTTATTGGTAGGCAATGTATTGTAGGGTTAAGGTTTTGGGCTTCAAACTCTGAAGTTAATGGTTCAAATCCTTGCTACTGACACTGTGTGACCATAAGCAAGTCACTTGACCTGTCTGTGGTTGAACTGAAAAAAAAAAACAAATGTAACCAATTGTATCTCTGATGTTCTAAGTCTCCTCGGATTAATGAAACAGCCAAATAAATAGTAATAATAATAACATTATTAGGTGACTGGAGCTGCTTACTCTTAAACACACGATGCACAATTGCACATGAGTTAAATATTCCTACATGAGTTAATTTGCTTTTCTTGATGGTCATGGCAAAACACAATTTTACATGACCATGAATTATGTAATTTAATATGTTCCCTCTAAGCTACGCTTTTTCTGAGTGCTGAGCAACACTTTTGAACCACTGCGCAGCTGTTATTGTGCATTTCATCCTTTAGTAAAGCACACGTTGCTGCCAAAACTCCATGGATCAACCCCTCACCCCGATGTCATTGTTTATGTGTTGGTGCTTTGTAGGTTGTGCTCGATACTTCACAGGAGACCAGATCAACCCATTGACCATATGACAGAGCTATGCAGTATATGACACTTCCCAGGAGTGAAAAGAGTAAATGAGTCTATGCATAATATATACTGTATATTTTTAAATACTATGGAACAAAATCATTTGTGCTACAGCCTCACGTATCCAGCATCCTGAGTTCAAATTTTAGGTCTGATTGCTGTCTATGTTGATTTTTCCTGTTCTTCCTTTGTGGTTTTCCCACTTACATCCCCAAAAACATGCAGCTAAATTAAATAAGCTCTGTGTGTGTATGTGTGGGCATGGTCTGCAATAGACTGGTGTCTTATCCAGATCTGGTTCCTGCCTTGTGCCTAGGGCTTCCAGTGACCCTGAATTAGATAAAGTGGATTTTAGAATATTATGATTAAGTCAGGACAGAGTAAGGTCTACAGTTGTGTCAGTTTCTTCTGACAATGAATTGCTCCATATTAGTAAAGGTATAGAACAAAACATGAGTGTTTGGGCTTGAGAACACCTGGAAAAGTAACTGAAAGTAATCTCTACAACTACAGTGGTAAGGGTGTAAAGGACAAATTTGCATGAGGCCTTTGGATTCCAGTTACAGTGTATTACTTTCTGTTCTCAAGGTTATGTGATAAGTGGTCCATTGAGTCTGGATAATTTTAAATAAATAATCGCACCTCAAAAGGTGCAGGACTCCAATCGGGTGAGGGTGTGCACAGGCACACTTCAAACTGAAGCTGATTGAGGTACTTGGCCGATCCTGCCACATACACGTCAGGTGCCTCAGTTATTCCTCAGAGCACGGCAATATGTCACACCTACACCCAATTAAATGGGAGAGTTAGAAAGAGCCTACACAGCACAAAGGGGAAAAGAAAAATGAGTCCAGGAAAAGCAACTGAGAGAGAACAATTGAGAACAAGAAAAAAACATGGAGGTTGAAAGATGGGGTGATGGAGGCAGCAGGCATATAAGCAGTGTACAGATGGCAGGCAGCTGGGAGAGGAACCCCAAGGGAGTGCAGGACAGATGATCAAGGGGGCTGAAGAGGGTCTACTCCAGTTGAACATGGCTGCAGCTGGAGTGACCCGATCATTGCAATGGGCTCCCGCGTAAGTATGGATAGATAATAATAATACATTTTATTTATATAGCGCCTTTCCCATGCTCAAGGCACTTACAGAATAAATAAAGAACGGCAGAATATACAGTATATAGCATTGTACAAACCAGATAAATAAATAAAGAAGATTAAGACAGTAAATTCTGAGAAAAAAACAGACAACATAATTGATGGTCTCGCACACACACATACAGGTTACATTAGCAACTTGACAGAGAGGTAAACTGAGAGAAAGGTAATAAAGTCAAGTAGAGCTAAAAGCCTTCCTGAACAGATGAGTTTTGAGTTGTTTTTTAAAAGAATTCATGGAGTCAGCTGACCTGATTAATTTTGGTAGGTCATTCCAGAGTCTGGGCGCTTGCAGCGGGAGACAAGGGGACCAAGGTGAGTTTCGGAGAGGGAGCCCTGTCAGGTGCCTGGGACCAGCAGAATATGAATCTGAATAGATGGAAGGCTGTGCCTGACAGCAGGACGTCTCCTCATGCTGAAAGATCCAAAGCGGGTGAGCCAGGGAGACGTCTGTTCATAGAAGGAAGCATTGGGGTTTACACATCTTTGACTGTGCATTTTGAAAAGATTTCACCTGCCATGGATTTTAACTTTGTTTCAGCTGGACACGTTTTGTGTTTATTTTAATCTCCGGAGAATTGCCCCAGTTTTAATAAATTATTTATTTATTTGTGAAGATTTTACCTGTACTGTTTATTTGCACACTTTTATTTGATTTTGGGTTCTTTTGAATAAAAGCACTTGAATACTGTTACACCAACCCCTTGCACGGCTCATCCTTGGTTATGTTATCGACAGTGGTGGGTTCAAGAGGCTCCCTGCATGCAACAGGAGTTTGGAGCCGACCAGCACCGTCACAGGTTAGTGATGTCACATCAAGAGATTCTCCTTCTCATCTGATTACATGCACTATATGTAACTGCTGAAAACACATTACTTTAACATGGCCTTCTCATAACTTCACTGTAATTTAAATCCTGATACTCTGTATATCCAATTCATTATAATAACTATTCATGGTGGCTCTAAAATCTGTACTAACCCCTACTCTCTCTTCTGTTTCCTTTTCCGGTGTCCTTTTGGTGGTGCACCACCACCATCTACTCAAAGCATCGTGATGTTCCAACAATGATGGATGGATTAAAAGCCAGAAGTCTGTATGACCATCAGCATCAAGTGACTCCATGAGAACCCTAACTACAAAGAGGACTATTTCATTTATGTTAGGTAGAATGCCCAGAGGGGACTGGACGGTCTCGTGGCCTGAAACCCCTACAGATTTTATTTTTTTCTCCAGCTTTCTGGAGTTTTTTTTGTTTTTTCTGTCCACCTTGACCATCGGACCTTACTCCTTTTCTATGTTAACTAATGTTGTCTTATTTTACTTTCTTATTTTGTCTTTTATTTTTCTTTTCTTCATTATGTAAAGCACTTTGAGCGACTTTTTGTATGAAAATGTGCTATATAAATAAATGTTGTTGTTGTTGTATATACTTATCATAAGTGAATGCTACATGTTGTTCAGTACATCCACAAGCTAATTAAGGGAAATGGTCAAATGTTATAGCTGTTCCGTAGGGCTATTTTATAAAAAAAGAACAATGCAGTCGTTTCCTTACTTCATTTTCCAAAATTCAAGCATTTACAAGTTGAATGACTTTTTTGGGTTGCATTGTGAAGTACTGCTCAGTGCCTTAGCCACTAAGCCACAATGTCTTCAGCACTTCAGCCTATCAGGAAAGTCACACATCAGAAATAGTGTTGTGATCCTACTTGTTCTTGTAACTCAAAGATAGTGACACTACAAAACACGTCTGCAACAAAAGAGTAGGCCACAGCATGGCCCCAAACTCAAGAGACAGACTTTTGGCCTGCACAGCCCAAAAATGGGGCAAAGGCTTTAATAATCAAAATGTGTTCCCAGGAAGAAAGGAAGAACTGTAAAAAAAAATCTGACCCAGGAAAATGAAACACTATTTAAATATTTACTACAAGGATGCAGGAGACAGAGACTAGAGCAAAAAATCATTGAACAAGAAGCAAACTGAACTAAATAAACTCCAATTAACTAAATGCTAAAAAAGCGAACAAAGTCCAATTTAATATAACCGAATAGTATTGCTGTGTGCAGCCAATGTGTTTTTCCTCTGGCTTGTATTTATTTTCTGTCTTATTAACTGTTTTTGTTAGTTTTGAATCGTTATTATTCAGCTTTTATGTTATTTCTGGTTATTTTTTTTATCTTATTATTTCTTATTTGTACTCTGTCACTTTACATGAATTTCCATTTCTTGTGCTTTGTGGGTGGAATCCCATGAGGTTCATTCTCTGGCTTTATATTGTAATCAGAAAGAAAGATCCAGCAGTGAGTAGAAAATTGACTAAGGAGTCTTCTGAGTATTACTGTTTCTTTAGATGTTCTGTAGTTTTTTCTGTTTTTATAGTGAATTATTTCTTCTTTTTTTCTCAATTTTAGGTCTTTAGATTTCATATTGCAACTAATTAGCCCTGGATTTACTATTTTTAGCTAATTGTTATTATGGTCACCCCTTTCCTTGTATTTTTCTGAACATTTAATATTTTTTTAACTTTAAATGATAGTTTGCCATTTTTAGGCCTGTATAAGCCGAAATCTGCAGGTAGTAGTTTGGGGCTAGAAGAATTGAGTTGATCATTCTTCTGGGCCTGCTTTGTGGGGTTTTTTTTGGAGGCCTCACATCCATTTTTTCCATGTTTGAGACTCGTGTATACAACAAGTATCTTAATTCATGAGCAAGAGGTCAAAACCAAGAAATTGAAAATCCTAAAGAAAAGCACAATCCACAAGTCAAGGGACAATCTTAGTGCTGAAGCAGCCATATTAACAGCTGCTTCTTCTTAAATACTTTTGGGCTGTTCCCCAGCTGCTGCCGAGGCGCCACATTAGGAGAATAGGGCAGAAGCACAGAGAACTAATGTGTGCATTAACTTAATAAAGAACTAAACTGTAACAAATAAGCAACACACTGTACAATACATGAAACAAAGAAAGAACAAAACCAACAATGTAATCAATAACACTATACAAAATAATATTAAAAAAATAACAAAAAGTTTACAAAGATACCTGAGCCAGGGATGAGACTCTGGCTGAAACATAGGCCCCTTCTATTGGTTCCAGATGCCCCAAATGAAGAATAAATAATAAAAAATTAATTTAATGAAGAAGACCATTAATGGGATGAGAATATAAAATGAGAAGACCATTAGCTTAAGGAGCAAATGAGACAAACAGACTACTTTCTGGTTTGTCATTTCCTGAGGATGATGAGGCAAAGAGACATTTACCCAGCAGGGCTAATCAGACCTGCAGACTATTACCCACTGGGTTGATAAGACAAAAAATAATTTTCTAACTGGGGTGGCTGTACAGCAGAAAGAGCAACTTCCAGCTGGAAGAACTTGTCTGGCAAAAACAACTAAGAGGTGAGTATTTCTGGTAAATGCTAACCTCTTGAGTTATATGGTGGGGCAGCAGCAGTCTTATGGCACTTGGGCAGAGCGGTAGCAGCAGCAGCCTTGTGGCACTCCAGCAGGAAGTTGGCAGCTACCTGGCACTCTGGAAGCATTGACAGCAGCAGCAACTTAGAGGTCAAGGAAGGAGACTAAGGCAGGGCAGCAAGGGTGGGAGCTGGAGACCCTGGCAAGGTAGCAAAAGCTGGCACTGGAGACCCAGGGTGGGAGGAAAAGGCAGGAGCTGGTAACCTCAGGCAGAGTGCTCAATCAAAATAGTAAAAGGAAAGATCAGTGAACAAAGTCTAACAGAAGCTGTAAGCTGGATAGAGTGGGTGGATCAAAAAATATGGTAGCACATGTTGGAGAGGGTGGCTGAATTAGTCTAGCAAAAGTAGGTACCAGAGATGGAAGTCCAAAAAAAAAAAAAAAGCAACAGATGCAGTTGGTGGAAGTGAGCGTGGGTCACTGAGTCCCAAACCCTGGATACAACTGACAGAAACACAGTCACAGGTTCAAATATAATTATTTTATTTCATCCAAGTACTTTTACACAGCACTGTATACACGAGGATAATGAATCCTTCCTCTTTCTTCTCTTCTTCCTGACTCCTCTTCCTCCACGCAAGTGATGTCCTCTGCTTCACAACTCCCTGAAATGAGGCAAAAGGCTCTATTTAAGCCAGACCTTGGAAGTACTTATGGTGTCTGAAGTGATTACTTTGGGGTGTGGTGGAAATGTCATAAAATAGGGATGGTTCATCACTGGAACTCCCCCTGGCACTATCCAGAACACCCAACAGGCCTGTCCCATAAGACTAGCATTTCCAGCCTGCCCCATAGTCTGGAAAACAGGAGCAGCAACAAATACAGTAGTTGCTGCCCTCTAGTGTGTTGGGAGAGTTTATATTCTGAATGGGCTAACTCCCCTTGTCCTTCCATTATTCAGGCCTCTCTTCCTGGCAAGGGATCAGTTCTCAACCTGGTCAGAATGTCAATCAATCTGTGTCCTTCCACTCCAGCCTCCCCTCCAGGCAAAAGGCCATCTTTCCTCCTGAATGGGATGTTGCACTTATAAGTTATTGGTGGTAGGTGGCTTAAACAATTCAGTGGCTTAAACAAGAACTGATAGCTTAGTAGAGGAAGAAGCATATACAGGAGACCAGGACATGACAGTAGAAGACTTGGGTGGAAGCAGTGTTTATGCAGTGTTTAGCTTTTTCAGGCACTAACATTAAAAAAAATGGAAAAGAAAACATTAGCAACTCCTTTATTATTTTCCTCAATTTGAATAACCAGTGGCTATACTGTTAGAGTACTAGCATTAATATGGCATTCTGGATAAGGGTGAATAGACACTGCTTTGTTTCTGCAACACAGACTTCATTATCTTTAAAGCTGCTATCAATCAATACCTCAAGAATGTCAATGAAAGTTTCATCTAATTTGTCAAGCTTTTCAAAAATATCAACTACTGTTTTAATTTTGACAATCTTTTCATTAGGCCTATAGTTGAATACACTTTCAAATCTCATTCAAAATCAAGCTTATGGATTCTAGTTTTTGATAATTACATTCCTTAGGCTGCTTATTGAAATTATGTTGTGATACTGCCTTGAAATTTAAAAATAGTGACAAGCCTCTAAATAAAGGCCAGGCCTAATTTGCATTCCTCATAGGCTGTTGGCCTATCATCTGACCCTCCTCTTCTGGGCCTAAACACTTGCATACAAATTCCTGCTACAGGTGCTCATCCAGCAACAACTGAGTTGTCACATCCTTATAACTACAGTATGTATGGTGGACAGATGACACTTTCGATTTCACAGATTTGAATATTGCACATATATTTCCAAGCAGTATAATGAAAAAGATAAAATTGCAATGCATTGTATTATTACACACATTAAAAAATACACTCTTAATAGGTGGCATATATCAACTGTTAATGCAGAATATATGCAACTGACTTGACTGCTGAACAGATTAGCTTATATTACACATATATTGATTTTTTTCTGTTTTTATTTTTCTTCTATTTTTGATTTGATTTTTGTTGAAATTATTAAACATTCCTACTATTGGAATATTAGTTGCAAAGGCAATGTTTGCAGTGCACCTTCTACTGGAATCAACAAGAGCTTGCTTTTTATTAATTTATGCATAACAAAATGCATTCCACTAGATGTCGCTTTGCAAATGTTAATAGCAGTAATAATGTTTGCAATGCACCATCTGTTAGAATGTAAAAACATTGGATTTCATTAATACATTCATTACAACATACATTCCAATAGATGTTGCATCACAAACTTTAACATCGAATATTCTTAACAGAATGTTATTAACTAAAGGAGAGCAATGGGCTAATACATGTATATGTACATGGTATAGTATATGTGAGTTCATTAAGTACTAGTAATAGTTTAATTTTCAATGAGAATACTATATTTGAATGAAAGAAAGCAATATGTTATATCAATGATTGAAAATGAAATAACTAAAACATGCAAATATTGTACATTCAGACCTGTACAATCTCTATATTAATGATTAAAAAAGAATGATGTGAATGTGATTATACAATGATATACTATAAAACACACGAAGTTAACAAATACTTATTTAGGAATTCCAAGGCCGACACTGTCATTTTGTGAGATTTTATGCCAAACATCTTGTGGTTTGGTGCTGCTCCACTTAGACTAAGCTCCACAAAAAATTATTTGAAGTTGTATGTATGAGAAGACTTCTACTCATCAATCCTCTTGCACGTAAAATAAAGTCCTCCTTTAAATCCTTTTGCCACAACAAGCAAGACTCATTGTGTTCTCCTTTTTATTTCCCAGAACAAATCCTTTACCAATAATCACAGTCTATTTACATTCTTACATGTTAACAACTACAGTAAAACACTTCTCTAATTTCAGTGTTTTCCTTTCCACCATCTATTCCAACAGTTCCATATCAATTTTCTCAGGGTACAAAAAAATGCTCCATTAACTGCAATTAATAAAATGAAGTGTCATGAATTTACTGACGTCTATTATAATAAAAAAATCTTGGGAAGAGAGACGAGACGTGACTTTCTCAGAGAGACACTTTCACGTCCCGCAAGATGAGACTTTGTGCCAAAAGATTTAACCATGCCCGGGGCTGGAAATAAAAGTCAAAGAGTAGATGACAAAGTAGAATGTCGCAAAGAATTCAAAAATGTTGGCGCGATACACATGCAGAGCAGGTTAGAGATAATGGAAGTATGGAAATTTGAAAGTCTCAAAAAAATGATAGTAAAGATTGCATTACCTCAAACAAACGAAAATTATTACTTGTGAGACTTTCCCGGACACCACCAGTCGGAGACCACATCTTTATAAAAGACACACGTTTATTAAACATTAAATAAACACAAATCTACACAGCACACAATGCCCAAAGCAGTAATCACCCCAAAATCAAGTCTTTCTCAGTCCTTGGCCGCCTTTCCTCTCCTCCTGGGAGCTTCGTCCTTCTCCCACTCCCGACTCTGGCTCACTAACTGTAAGGAGGCGGCCCCTTTTATTCCTGCCCGGATGTGCTCCAGATGGCTGATGATGTCCATCCGGCAGCACTTCCTGGTGTGGCGGAAGTGCTGCCCTTTGAACTGGAAGCACTCCGGGCGTCCCTGGCCGATCCCTCCGCCATCTTGCCAAGTGTGGCGGAAGTAATCACATCCGGGTTTCCTGAGGCTTAAAGCGCCCCCTGGCGGTGGCCACGGTTCCCAATAGGTCAAATCCTCTTTGTCCCTTTCCCGTGGTCCTCTTTTTATCCAGGGCGGCTGCCCCCTTGTGCCCTGGAAGCTCTTCATGTCTCTTTCCGGTCCCTCCAGGCATCCCGGCCAGGTAATGACCTCAGTCGTCTGTGACATACTCAGTGAAATAATGGAATAGCCAAAAGAGATTGAATATATTGTTCAGATTTAAACTTTAAGTCGGAGACTTTTAGATTGTCTAATTCGTGTTGCCATCAGGGAAAAGTAGTATTTCTTCCCAATGAAGAGGTGTATCCACGAGAATTAAAAGATTTGTTGTTTGGTGAAAGTGAAATCTCACAAGAGAAAATTTCAAGCCCCACGAGACAAGACTTTATGCAAAGAGATTTGGAAAAGTGTCATCCACATCTAAAACATTTACAACCACACACACGGTTCAATCATTTCTCATTTGTGTGAATGCTATTGTCAGACACAGTTCTTGTAGAGAGAATGAAACGATATTCACTCACGGGCAGTTATATGTTGCATTGTCACGATGTAATTCCAAACATGGAATCAAAATTCAATGCGATATTGATGAAAAGGTAAAAGCGATAGGTGATATGACAGAAGTATGTAGACATTGTTTGGCTTTAAACTTTAAGTTGGAGACTTGTGGATCGTCTAATTTGTGTTGCCATCAGGGAAAAGTAGTGTTTCTTCCCAATGAAGAGGCCTATTTGTTGTTTGGTGAAAGTGAAATCAACATACATGAGTGGCAGAGACGCAAAGTTGCTGGCGAGTAGCGCAGGCAGGGCGGTTGGCAAGCGAAGCGAGCAAAGGGGGTGAAGCCCCCTAGTATTTGTTTATTAAAAGCTTTAATGTAATGGTGTATTGTACTGTATTACCTTTTATGTTTACATAAAAAATATGTTAGAAAATTATTGATGTTCACTCAGTCTTCACCTGCCAATTAATTTAATTCAATTCAATTCAGTTTATTTTTGTATAGCACTTTTCCCTGAGTGCAGGCGCAGAGTGATGTGACTAGTTCGCATGTAAATTGAAAGTATAGTCTGCCCAATATTTAATTGTTGAATTATGGCCAGTTGACAACAGAGAAGAGGAAAACAAAAATTCCAGTCAACAACATCCCTGGAAAAAATAAATCTCCATGTTCAACTGTAAGAGAGAAAATCAAAGAAAAGTTAGTCATAATCACAGTCCTGGAGACCTAACCCAAATTGTGGCCTACCCCCTCCTGGGCCTTCTGTAGTAGAGTCTGTGCTGGGCTGTCCAATCTGATGAGAGAATCTTTCCATCCAATGATTCTGATGTTCCCAGTATCTGACATGACTTTTTCATGGCCAAGAGAACAGCTTGTCAGTTGATCGGTGACAACAAGTGCCACATGATGATACTGAGGAGAGAAACAGAATAAAGGAGGTTTAGTAACATTTTATAAATATTCTATTTGTAATATTATGTACAAATGAGTAACAAACAAAGGTGCGGTATGTGCAGTTCTAGTCAAGGTATGTTAGGCTAAAGTAGGGAGTCTTTAGCCTAGATATAAAAGCTGAGACTGAAGCGACATTTATTTTATAAGCAAACAGATCATTCCACAGCTTTGGGGGCCTTGTAACTAAAAGTTTGACCTCCCCCTTTTATTTTATTAATCCTTAGAATCTTAAATAGGTTGCATTTTGAGATCTTAATGTGCATTCTTGTTTTTAAGTAGTACCGGTAATAAGTTCAGAAAAGTAAGCAGGGCATTGGCCATTTAAGGACTAGTATGTTAAAAAGAGGATTTTAAAATCAGCCCTTAGTTTAACTGGGAGTCACTGCAAATATTTGGGAACTGGAGTTATGTATTTATACTTTTTAGTTCTTGCAATGATTCTTGAAGCAGCATTTTGAATCAGCTGAAAGCTGCATAAACAATGATGTGAAAAGCCAGTGGATAATGCATTGCAATAGTTAATGCTAGTAGAAATAAATGCATTGATTTATTTCTCAGTATCATTCATGTTTAGAAAACATCTTTAGTTTCCAACATTTAAAAATGGGAAAAACATCTCTGGATAGTTTTGTAATATGTCTAAAACAATATGCTTATGTCAAAGATAATGCCTAAATTGCAGGTTGGTTCAGAAAACTAATGGTTTTTCCGAATGAGTTAAAAAGTGACAGAATTTAGTAGCAGTCTGCATCATTTCCCAGAATAAATAGCATTTCTATTTTTTTCTGTATTCAGAGACAACTAGTTCTCATCCATTTACTCTTTTAACTCACTGAAACAACTAAGTATGGACAGCATTATAGACGTCATTTGGTCTAAAAGAAAGGTAAAATTGGGTGTCATCAGACATTCAAATGAAAATTAATGTTATGTTCACTAATGATAGTTCTCAATGGCTGTATGTATTGTAAAATGAAAATAGTGAAGATCCCAGTTCTAAGCCCTGTGGAGCACCATATTTAACATCTAAGTATGATAGAGTACTATCAGCACATTTCTCTATATACTAGAATTGATTTAATAAATAAGATCTAAACAGGCAAGGACGGTGCCTAAAAGCACAATGTTAGTTTCCAGCCAGCATAATAAAATAGAATTGTCAACAGTATCAAACACTGCACTTAAATCCAACAACATAACTACTGTGAAAATCCTTCATTACAGAATATTTGAATGTTGTTTACAACATGGGTTGGTGCCATTTCTGTACTCTAACCTTTGTGGAAGCCAGCCTACAATTTTTCAATTGTGATGTGTAAGGAGATACTGGAGTTGCTTTTCAATTACTTTTTCAAGTATCTATAATAATAAAAGGCAAAGCCCTCACTGACTGACTGACTGACTCACTGACTCACTCATCACTAATTCTCCAACTTCCCGTGTAGGTGGAAGGCTGAAATTTGGCAGGCTCATTCCTTACAGCTTACTTACAAAAGTTAGGCAGGTTTCATTTCGAAATTCAAAGCGTAATGGTCATAACTGGAATATATTTTTTGTCCATACACTGTAATGGAGGAGGCGGAGTCACGTATCGCGTCATCACGCCTCCTACGTAATCACGTGAACTAAAAACAAGGAAGACATTTACAGCACGAGTCACACGCGGGAACGAAGGTAAATGACGTTAATTTTTGACTGTCTTTTAATACTGTGTAAGCATACATATTAACACATGTGCAATTAAACGTGTGCATTTACGGGGTGATTTCTCAGGCTTAAAAGCTCACCTTTTATCAAACGCGGGAAGAAAGGTAACTGACGTTGTTCACTGTCTTTTAATACTGTGTAACCATACATATTAACACATGTCCAATTAAACGTGTGCATTTACGGGGTGATTTCTCAGGCTTAAAAGCTCGCCTTTTACTAAAAAGGTAAATGCAAAACTATTTTCAATCAGTTAATTGAAACGCTCCCGTTAAGGATTGCAATAACATATTCGCGAGATAAAAGAACGAAGTAGGGGGAAATGGAGGAACAGCCGCAAACAGCGAAGAGCAAAAAATTAATTAAACAATTGAAAACGGAGCGAGTTAAGCATACAAGCATGTTCATAAGGGAAACAAAGCACGGTGTAAAACGTAAGTTTCAATTAAGTTTATAGAAACGCTCCCGCTGCGGATTGCAATAACATATTCGCGAGATAAAAGTTTAATGAGAAGACACGAGGTATAAACGAACCACACGCCGTGGCGCAACGTTAGGGGCAACAGTTTCAACCATTCTATGATCTGCTTCTCGCAACTGAAAGACGGCACATGGCGGATGTTAGCCGACTTGCTGACCGCAACGTTAGGGGCTTCAACTATGGCGCTGACGCCACATCTCAGTGCCAACACTTTGCAGACTCTACTTAAAAGACACGCCCTCCTCACTGGACAGTTAAAAAGACCAATCAAACTAACGATGACATCAAGTATTACCCAATCCAAAGTAGGAAAGGAGGCATCTTCATAAAATGCGTGTGGGATGATTTGCATGAGACGCTGCTTTAAAAAAAAAATGATAAAAAAAATACGGGATAAATCCCGTCCAGTATTGATTCAAAACGGGACGCGCAATTTCATTCTCAAACGCGGCACGATTCCGTATTTTAAAGGACGGGTGGCAACCCTACAGGGCCAGGTAACCACCCATACAATCACATTGTGATTCAAACTAGGAATGCAATGAATGTAATTACCCCGATCTACATACGAGGCGAAAGTCTTGCAACATTCAAAGATGATGGTTTGGGATAAGTACACCATACAACATAAAAGAGCTTATGAAGCCTTGAACCGAAAAAAGCAAGATCTCAGAGATCGTAAAAAAAAAAATAGGAGGTAATGTCGTTTTACTCGCTGTAGATTTTAGTCAAACATTACCAGTTATTCCACGAGGGAGACCAGCAGATGAACTCAACGCGTGTTTAAAATCCATGCTTCTCCCACGCTCGGTTATATGTCGCGTGTTCTCGGGTAGGTGCACCAAAAAATGTATACATTTAAGCATGTAATGGGCAAACAAAAAATGAGGTATACCCGAAGGCACTGCAGTAGTACTTCATGTAACTTTACTTCTTAAATGTTAATGTTTTACTGTTTAATAATTTATACGCTTCTTATATGTTGTTCAAATTCTTTTATCAAAATACCACTGACAGCGCAATGCACGATAACATGGAGTGAATACACCATACGCATCCGCCCACGGCTGCCCTGCTGTGCGCAGATAGGAGTTGATTCTACAATAAAATAAAATAAAGATAAAAAGAGTAAAACAATCATCACCCATAAAGCGGATAGTAGACGTGACGTACTATATGTGTACCACATTTCAAGTGTATAGGTGAAACGGTTTGCGAGCTACAGGTCATTTAAAATCCTGGACAGACACACAAATTGCCACAGTAGCAAATTACAGAAGAAGATTTTACTGTTTAATAATTTATATTTATATGAAAAGTGCTTCTTATATATTACTTCATATTCTCATATGATAATGATGTTAATGTTTATATTGATTTCTGTGTTATTAAAACTGCATGTATGTGTGTATATGTATATATATATATATATATATATATATATATATATATATATATATATACTAGCAAAATACCCGTGCTTCGCAGCGGAGAAGTAGTGTGTTAAAGAGGTTATGAAAAAAAAAGGAAACATTTTAAAAATAACGTAACATGATTGTCAATGAAAGCCCGTTTCAGTCAGTAAGTCTTATGTGTGTGTTTATGTATGTGTGTATATATATGTAGATGTGTATATGTAGATATGTATATATATGTATATGTATATAAATGTTTATGTGTGTGTGTATATTATATATATAATATATATATATATATATATATATATATATATATATATATATATATATATATATATATAAAAAACACAGCAACAGTTATAACAATGACAACACAATTACATTGACAATCATGTTACGTTATTTTTAAAATGTTTCCTTTTTTTTTCATAACCTCTTTAACACACTACTTCTCCGCTGCGAAGCGCGGGTATTTTGCTAGTTTTAGAGATAAAGGGTAAATTTGAAATGGGTCAATAATTATTTAGCGTATGTGAGTCTAGTCTGGGCTTTTCAAGTAATGGTCTGATAATTGACACTCATAGTGCATCAGGAACTGCACCATTCAGTAATAAACTATTGATAATGCTAAGAATTGGTACTACCAGAACAGCCATTGAGCTTTTCACTACTTTTCATGTGAATGGATCTAAGGAACAAGTAGTAGGATTAATTTTAGAAATTAAAGTATGACTTCCTGGTCTGTTCCCAAACTAAAATTACTAACGTGGAGTGTTCAAGGTGAGACAGAGTTTGCCAATGTCATATTTATTTTGCAAGGTGACGCTGAAATCTCAGATCTTTTATTGTCAATTTTCTTATTACAGAAGTTCATAAAGTCTGCACTGCTGATGTCTGTTGGTATTTTGCATTGTAGTTCAGAATTCCCATTTGTTAGATCAGCCGTTGTTCTAAACAGTTCACTTGGATTATTACTGTTGTTATCTATTAATCTTGAATAGTAGTCCAAGCAGGCTACAAACAGAGCTTTTTATGCATTTTAACACTTCCTGTTCATGCAATTTGGAAGAGCTGCAACTTTGTTGTTCTCCATCTACTATCCAGTTTTCATCCTAATCTAGGAGTTTGAGTACCCTCATTAAACTAGGGTGAGTTTCTATGCACTATACAGTAATCACTTTTGTTTGTTTGCTACAAGGTCCAGTCCTGGGTCCGATGTGCACTCATCCAATATGACAGCCTTCTTTCCATTGTTAGTAGGACATGCTGTTATTACTAGTTATTATTATTCATTCTTTGATAGTGCAGTGAAGGCAGCATTTGCAAAATAAGATTAATATAAAGACATCAATGAAATGAACAATCGTTGAGGCATTCCAGATCTTTTTCTACCTCAGCAACTAGAAATTCTGATCCAACAGTATCAGAAAACATCTCTGTGCAGTGTAGCGTATTAGGAGCTTTTGATAAGCTCATTGAATGAATGATTTGAGTGTGTCATATAAAAGGAGGGAAGTACTTATGCAATCATTTATTTTGTGTTTTATATTTGTAATTAATTTAGACCACTTTGCAGGGATGTGTTTTCTAAAGAGTCTTTTTCTGTTAATCAGTGTTAAAAAAGCCAAATTATACCGACTGTTATTCAATGCTATATAACAATAAAATCTGAAAACATCAATGGCGTGTGAATACTTAGCCGCAGTGTGAATGTAGCCTGTGCTGTGCTCATTCAGATAAAAGCTTTTTCTGTGTTAACAACATCCTCCAAAAAATGTTCAATGCCAGAAAGTGGTAAATATGGAAATGTTAAATAAGGTACAGTGGTGTGAAAAACTATTTGCCCCCTTCCTGATTTCTTATTCTTTTGCATGTTTGTCACACAAAATGTTTCTGATCATCAAACACATTTAACCATTAGTCAAATATAACACAAGTAAGCACAAAATGCAGCTTTTAAATGATGGTGTTTATTATTTAGGGAGAAAAAAAATCCAAACCTACATGGCCCTGTGTGAAAAAGTAATTGCCCCCTTGTTAAAAAATAACCTAACTGTGGTGTATCACACCTGAGTTCAATTTCCGTAGCCACCCCCAGGCCTGATTACTGCCACACCTGTTTCAATCAAGAAATCACTTAAATAGGAGCTGCCTGACACAGAGAAGTAGACCAAAAGCACCTCAAAAGCTAGACATCATGCCAAGATCCAAAGAAATTCAGGAACAAATGAGAACAGAAGTAATTGAGATCTATCAGTCTGGTAAAGGTTGTAAAGCCATTTCTAAAGCTTTGGAACTCCAGCGAACCACAGTGAGAGCCATTATCCACAAATGGCAAAAACATGGAACAGTGGTGAACCTTTCCAGAAGTGGCCGGCCGACCAAAATTACCCCAAGAGCGCAGAGACGGCTCATCCGAGAGGTCACAAAAGACCCCAGGATAACGTCTAAAGAACTGCAGGCCTCACTTGCCTCAATTAAGGTCAGTGTTCACGACTCCACCATAAGAAAGAGACTGGGCAAAAATGGCCTGCATGGCAGATTTCCAAGACGCAAACCACTGTTAAGCAAAAAGAACATTAGGGCTCGTCTCAATTTTGCTAAGAAACATCTCAATGATTGCCAAGACTTTTGGGAAAATACCTTGTGGACTGATGAGTCAAAAGTTGAACTTTTTGGAAGGCAAATGTCCCGTTACATCTGGCGTAAAAGGAACACAGCATTTCAGAAAAAGAACATCATACCAACAGTAAAATATGGTGGTGGTAGTGTGATGGTCTGGAGTTGTTTTGCTGCTTCAGGACCTGGAAGGCTTGCTGTGATAGATGGAACCATGAATTCTACTGTCTACCAAAAAATCCTGAAGGAGAATGTCCGGCCATCTGTTCGTCAACTCAAGCTGAAGCGATCTTGGGTGCTGCAACAGGACAATGACCCAAAACACACCAGCAAATCCACCTCTGAATGGCTGAAGAAAAACAAAATGAAGACTTTGGAGTGGCCTAGTCAAAGTCCTGACCTGAATCCAATTGAGATGCTATGGCATGACCTTAAAAAGGCGGTTCATGCTAGAAAACCCTCAAATAAAGCTGAATTACAACAATTTTGCAAAGATGAGTGGGCCAAAATTCCTCCAGAGCGCTGTAAAAGACTCATTGCAAGTTATTGCAAACGCTTGATTGCAGTTATTGCTGCTAAGGGTGGCCCAACCAGTTATTAGGTTCAGGGGGCAATTACTTTTTCACACAAGGCCATGTAGGTTTGGATTTTTTTTTCTCCCTAAATAATAAAAACCACCATTTACAAACTGCATGTTGTGTTTACTTGTGTTATATTTGACTAATGGTTAAATGTGTTTGATGATCAGAAACATTTTGTGTGACAAACATGCAAAAGAATAAGAAATCAGGAAGGGGGCAAATAGTTTTTCACACCACTGTATCTGCTGTCATTCCTTTTTTTCAGGGTAGGGGTCATCCTCTGCTATTGCAGTGAGACCACAAATTTTGCACTACACCAGTGTCTAATGTCCCGGCCCACACACAAAAATCAAATAAAACAAAAACATGATGTGTTTTTGGTTTTCAATGAATTCTTTACCAAAACACTTTTTCAGGGCCTGAATGTCCACTGTTCTTAAGACCAAGGAAAGTTGCTCTTGTCTTTATGTCTTTGTCTGCTTTCCACTTGGTATCTGATTGCCCCATTCAGTGAACTGTACAGTCAGCTCAACTCAGAGAAAATAATAAGAGTGAGAAGTATTTTTACTTTTCAACACATACAGTGGAATTGCTAGCACATGTGTGGGCTGTCTCAAAGGTGACATTGAATGTGACATCAATTAATCCTGTCTATGGCATATTCATTCCATTAGCAACTACAACTGTCCGTAGGTCATGTGTACTAAATATTTCTGAACCACTTCTCAACATCATTTTATGTTAATGTTCATCTTACTACAATTAATCAATGTGCATAACAGAAGCGAATGTCCCATAATACCTGAATTCTCTGGCACAGCTGCCAACATTCGTAAAGGTGTTATCGTCTTACTAATGAAGTCCGTGCTGAGCATAAGATGAAGTGAAGTAAACACCAACATTGATGGATGAGTGGTGTCCATCTGCCCTTGGTATGCGAGTTTTGCTGTTCCATTGTTCAACCCGGTGATGAATGTGGAATTTCTTTAAACAGTAAACAACCATCCTACATGATGGATTCGGTTTCAGGTTCTGTTTCTTTTTCAACCCAAAACTGTCATATCTTTGGGATTGGTAAACATTCTGGATTTCTTCAGGCTCCATAGGTAACCACTCCTTGTTAAAAGATTCTTCTTCAAGCAAAGTCCTTCTGTTGTTGTGTGATGACAACTAAAGTACTTTCATTTGCTAATATAGGGGGTTACTGCTGGGGGACATAGGAAGACTGGAGAAGTAAAGGTCTTGCACATTTGTTTGGGGTCAGGACTTAACCAGAATTGCATGGTATAACAAATGTTTGCCATTTACCGATCCCTCTCCCACTTGGACAGAGGCAGTGGTGCTGTAAGAATTATGTTTCTAGACTTCTCTAACACCTTCAACACAATCCAACCTATGCTCCTTAGGGACAAGCTGACAGAGATGGGAGTAGATTCATACCTGGTGGCATGGATCATGGACTATCTTAAAGACAGACCTCAGTATGTGCGTCTTGGGAACTGCAGGTCTGAAATTGTGGTCAGCAACACAGGAGTGCCACAGGGGACTGAACTTTATCCGGTCCTGTTCAGCCTATATACATCAGACATTCAATATAACTCGGTGTCCTGCCACGTGCAAAAGTTCGCTGACGACACTGCTATCGTGGGCTGCATCAGGAGTGGGCAGGAGGAGGAGTATAGGGACCTAATCAATGAGTTTGTTAAATGGTGCGACTCAAACCACCTACACCTGAACACCAGCAAAACCAAGGAGCTGGTGGTGGATTTTAGGAGGCCCAGACCCGTCATGGACCCTGTGATCATCAGAGGTGACTGTATGCAGATGATACAGACCTATAAATACCTGGGAGTGCAGCTGGATGATAAATTAGACTGGACTGCCAATACTGATGCTCTGTGTAAGAAAGGACAGAGCTGGCTATACTTCCTTAGAAGGCTGGCGTCCTTCAACATCTGCAATAAGATGCTGCAGATGTTCTCAGACGGTTGTGGTGAGCACCTTCTTCTACGCGGTGGTGTGCTGGGGACGCAGCATTAAGAAGAAAGACGCCTCACACCTGGACAAACTGGTGAGGAAGGCAGGCTCTATTTTTGGCATGGAGCTGGACAGTTTAAGATCTGTGGCAGAGCGACGGGCGCTGAGCAGGCTCCTATCAATTATGGAGAACCACTGCATCCACTAAACAGTATCATCTCCAGACAGAAGAGCAGCTTCAGCGACAGACTGCTGTCACTGTCCTGCTCCACTGACAGACTGAGGAGATTGTTCCTCCCCCAAACTATGCGACTCTTCAATTCCACCCGGGGGGGGTAAACGTTAACATTATAAAAAGTTATTGTCTGTTTTTACCTGCATTATTATCAATCTTTAATTTAATTTTGTTTTTTGTTTTTTTTTCAGTATGCTGCTGCTGGAGAATGTGAATTTCCCCTTGGGATTAATAAAGTTTCTATCTATCTATCTATCTATCTATCTATCTATCTATCTATCTATCTATCTATCTATCTATCTATCTATCTATCTATCTATCTATCTATCTATCTATCTATCTATCTATCTATCTATCTATCTATCTATCTATCTATCTATCTATCTATCTATCTATCTAACAGGCTGTATTCCATGTCTTTTGTAGGTAGTTGAAATGAACGACTTTGACACAAGTACAGAATGCTACATTGTTTCTCTGGCAGAGAAGATTTTGGCACTGAGTATTTTTAATGAAACATGTAAAGTGTAATAGAAGTACTAAAGGGGGTGATTTTATTTTTGCTCTGCCTGCCTTATTTGCATAGTGTACAATTTCTTTCAAAACATAAATAAAAAAATGCTTTTATACTTTCAATCAGTTAAAACAGTATGCAAAAATATACTTTAGAAAGATTTTATTTCTCCTGGGGTGAATAAAAGATTCTGAAGCAGAATTAAAGCTTTATTGTGTTATTTGATCACCTTTGATGCGCACCTAACATGAAAAATGGCAATATAATCTCTTAGGTAATTTTCTTAATGGGGACGAAAAGAAACGTCAAAACCAACTGTACAACTGTTACCTGTAACCTCTTACCTGTCTTACTGTACCCCATGTGATAAACCCAAGGAACTCTAATGGCAGACTGCTTGCTGACCGGGACTAACTTTTATTTTCCTTTGTTTACTTCAATTCATTCTACTATCAGTAGATGATTATACAAAATGTCCTTCATGCCCACAAGGGAGCTCAACTAGACGAAGAATGTTAAAATTAGCACTTGGCCAGGATAGTAATCAATAATTGGATAGAGTCATTGCGTTTAAGGATTTACTTAATTATAACACATATTTGCATAATAACCAAAAGCAGCAAATATAAGCAATACAAAGAACTGTACAATCTCGGTGGGTTCATGTATTCTTCATTCAGTCCTGTGTGACATTTCTCAGATCGTTCACTTCCTTAGGATCTTGATTCTATTACATTAATTGAAAAGTAAAAATGAAAGATTTCTTGCTGGAAACAGAGCTCCTTGGAAAGTGTTCATCAGCTAAGCAGATAACAAGCTCCATTTAAATGACTGGCTCCTCTCAGCCAAAGCAGCAACCAAACACTTCATTCCTGAAATCGAAAGCTACACAAAGCTGCAGGCAGACTGGCTATGCAAAACATTCTAAGGTCCTTCATTGCCTTTTAGCTTTTCCAGAATACACTTCACTCCTGTTCATCTTGATAATTCTTTCAGACCTTGGCTGTTTACCTGGAATCTGTTGAAAAGGTTAAAGCATCCCCCATACAGTTACTAAACAGAACTGAAACCTTTTTTCTTTTTGGCAGCTGTGAGGTAAGTTACTTAGGGAAGTTCGGTGATACTATTTTCTTGTTCAGCTGCAATTCTGTAAAAGTGTTCCAAATTGCACCATTAAAAATCTTTCTCTTATTACAAAAAACATGCAGATCATTGAAATGGAAGGTAAAACATTAATTAGGTAAGAGATGTTCATTTTAGAAAAAGAACAAGGTAGCAGGTTAGCACTGTTGTAATAATGCACAAGGAGGAATAGGGAGGCAATGAAGTGGAAAGACCTGAAGATGAATTAATTTATTTTTGAAATATAAAGAGAAAAGAAATATATTTAGAAAACCAAACTGCAGGAGAGAAAAGGCAGACAAAACTGTAAAATGGAGAACAGAAATAGAACACATAAGATCAAAAAAAGAAATCAAATTACCTGTCTAAAGGAACAATCTAAACAACAAAGAAACAGATTCAAAAATAGACACGAAGTGTGCCAGGAACTGGTTGCACCTGAGCACTCCTTAATGCTGTTTACTTGTTTTTTTGGTCATTTTAAATGTTTGTTTTACTTTTTTGTTTGTTATGGTTTGGAGCTTATATTACACGGCAATGTATCTCCTAATGAAGGGTATGCTACAACTATTGTGTTGCTAAATTTAAGCACAGCCTTTGATTCCTGTGATGTCCTGCTCCCACCACATAGCTTACAGTGGTTCAACCACGGAGCATCTAGTAGTTGTACAAAGGATAAACCAGGGTGAGTGAGAAAGGCACAGGCAAGATAGTTCTTTTAAAACAGGTGATATCAAAAATGTATCAATGTATCAAAAGTCAAATTTAATTGAAAAATCTGCACTTACAAATCTGTCAAATCACTATTTTCAAGGGTATGAATTAAAATGATGAAATAAAGGAGAAAAAAACACCATGTTTTCAGTCCTCTTTCCTTCTCCCTTTTCAAGGCAGCTTAAATGGAACCAATGAATTCCTCTACAATAAGAAGATAAATCAAATTAAACTTATGCCCAGCTCACCACATTATCCCCACTTATCAAGCTCTATGGATAACAAAGAGTTATGTGAATCCCTTCTTAACCTTTCTCAGACAGCTCAAGAAGACCCTGATGCAGACTGCAGTGAAGAACTCAATGCTGTCAAGCAAAGATGGAAGACCACCTCTGACATCCACCTTGACATTTTATATATCCATGGGATTTGGTTCTCCACTCTTGAAAGATGTCTCTCTTAGTCCCCTCCAAATACCCTGTGTGCCTTCAGATAGTTTCTTCGTATGTGCCGTAATCTGGAAAGAACCGTTAAAATCCGCAACCCAACCTTAACACTACAATTACCAGAGCCTACGAAAAAACTCATAAATCCGTCCCACCTTAAATCGCGTCTTAAATCCGTTTGCACCTCTCCGCTAGAGTCCTTTGTCATCTAAATGTGCTGATAAACAAAAGCTACTAGCAGCCAGCTATTCCATCCCCCCACCGACTTAGAACGAACTTCTCCTAACTCATGCCTTGCCTTGATTTGATTACAGTATCTGGGATTGAAGTGGAGTTTTAGAGTGGAAATTATATAGTGTTATTTGGAATACACGCATTTCATGTGTGTTCCGTTCCGTTCAGTAGTCTGTGCAAACACATTTTTAAAACAGAAACGTTTTTCATATTCTAATAGTAAATGACAAAATGTAGGCATAAACTATATAACGTATGAAGCCTGAAGTCCATATATCAAAGAAACACTTTCACAAAAGGTACAAAGAAGAGAACACGTGCGCTGTTATTCAAAAATATAACTGCACAAAAAAAAAAGCCGCGTTAGCATGCCACATTGACACTCTTACTGCAACTGCCGTGGTGGCGTAATGGTATCAGCTCCTGACTGGGAATCAGAGGGTGGCGAGTTCGATCCCGCACGGCTCCACTTCGAGAAGTAAACTGCTCTTATTCTTACAATTTTAGAATAACAACATAAATTTGATTTCAGTCTGTAACAGCCGGTGTAACTTATGATACTGGTAAAGGTTAGCTTTTTTTTTTTTTTTTTTTAATTCACTTTTCATTCTCGCAGTCGCAATCAGAATCAATCCATACTAACTCAAAAGTCCAGAGTTCAGATCCCATCTCAGTGACTGCTTCTGTGAGCTTTGCACACTCTCCCAGAGTCTGTATGGGCTTACCCCTATACACTCCAGTATCTTCCACATACTGAAAATGTGCAGGTAAGGCCACCAGGTGACATTTTGTGAATGAGTGCATTTATGTTTGGAATTGTGCCCTATCCACAGTTGCCATCTACGTTGTAGTTGACGTTACCCAATAATTTACAATTCCATACACCCTAGAAACGGAATTAGGCAATTTAAATAAGAAAGGGAAGTTTTGATATTGCTAGGCCTTAGAGTGCTAAGCCCAAAAATGGCCCTCAGGGCATACCTTAATATTTTTAACTGTAAAGCAATGATCTCTCACAACACCATGAAGTGCTTGACACTGTTTGATTAAACACAAATGCAGCTTTCCAATTATCTCACCTAGGGCCAGTGCCAGACAATATAACATGGAAATGGTGTGCAATAATAATGGAAAACAATTTCTCATTTTTCAAGCTACCACAATATACATAATGAAACGTTTTGAAAGACAAAACACACCACACTTCCTGCAAAAATGTAACTTAATACTAGACAGATGTCTTTATTCTCAATTTGTTCACTATGACCAAGTTTAGTGGCTTTACCCCTAGACGCATTCTAGATTAATTTAGCCAGCATGCTTCAGAGCAAAAAGAAAATATCAGTAAAGTAAATCAGAATTACCTCTCAAAAAGAAAAAAAAAATATAGTAGGTAATAAAGATAAGTAAAAATTGTAGATGGAAACAACATACTCTTTGAGTGAGCAGCACACATCTAGTGCTGAGGAATCTCTTTTCATTGCTCTTCATAAGAATCATCTCTATTGCCTCTGATGCAGAAGAGTACCTCACAGCCATAGTTTCTTTGAGAATGGAGAATAATAAAGGAGTCTTAAGTCAGGTCAGACAGGCTTACACAACAATTTTTACTATTTTTAAAATGCAGCTAATCTATATAATTATTGTTCAAACAACTGAAAACTACAGCGGTGACAAAGTAGTTCTCCCTTACTCACCTTGTTTAATTTGCCTCAGTCAAAATCATTATGTAATTAATATTTATTTACCAGATGACTCCATCCAAGGAGACAGTTAAACAGCTGGCCAATCACTGATCACTTTCATTGGCCTATCCAAATGAGATGTTGCTTTTGGTGAACTTTTAACACCTGCTTCTTCTAGGAATGGGGAAATCAATATCAGAGTAATCAATATTTCGATACTCAAACTGTACTCATTTGGTATCAAGTACCATATAAAATATCGATTACTGTTTTTTTTACTAAAATGAGCAGACACACTGTGACGTAAGACCACCATACACCCAATGGCAGCTGGGATAAGCTCCGGCATGCATGACGTAATAAGTGGGTTAGAAAATGACATGACATGTTAATTTTATAAGTATATACTTTGTAATAAATTTGTTATGGTTACCATGATACTGTGTCATGATATCTGTTAAGTTAAATACAAACAGACATATTAATATTAGCAATTCTAAAACACTATAATTTGAAAACAAATTCCTATTTAAAAAATACTTAGTATCGATATTGGTATCTAAAATTTGATGTATAAAATACTTGTGTTGGTATTAAATTCAAAAATAGTGGTATCGCCCATCCCCATTAAACAGCACAAGTGCTGCCCAAGCACTTTCATTGGTCAATGTAAATGAGGTGTTGCTTTTGGTGAATGTTTAACACCCATTTGTTCTCATGTCTTTCCTTTTTTTCCCATTTTAAGCACCTCTGTTGAATTTCTAGCCTGCTTGCTACTTTCTCCCAAAGGGGCCTCCAACCTGGCAAAGTCCCAGGCGTGAGAAGTAACTTTCTCCAAGTCACCCCCTCACAATTAGAAGATCTAAGGTTACGACTTGGAGTGTAGGGGGACAGGTATTCCAAAATATCAGAAAGATTTTTTTAAGGCTTTATACACTATTAGTAGTATTTCAAAGTCAATTCTGAATGACACAGTTACCCAATGTAACGACACTAAAACTAGTGAAATGTGCTCAGATTTTCTTTTTCTAGTTAAGATTCTGACTGCTGCATTCTGCACTAATTGCAAGCAATGGATGTCTTTCTTAGGTAGTCCTGTTAGTAATCTAGTTGACTAAAAACATAAGTGTGAACTCATTTTTCAGCGCCTTGTAAAGTTATAAGAGGTCTAACTTTTGCTATATTCCTTAAGTTAAAAAATGCAGTCCTAGTAATCTGGTTAATATGCAATTTAAAGTTTAGCTCACAGTCAGCAATTACCCCAAAATTGTTTACCTACACCTTAACCTTTAAACTTAAGTCATCAAGTTTATTTCTAATGCTCTTGCTACTTCCTTATTTGCCAATCACTAAGGTTTGTAGTTCTTGCTTATTTAGTTTGAGAAAGTTACTACTCATCCATTCAGAAATACTGCTAAGACATTGGATCAGAGAGCCAAGAGCATCATAGTCATCAGGTGCTATTGATAAATAAAACTGTGTGTCAGCTGCATAGCTGTGGTAACTCACCTTGGGCTTTTAGGTAAGTTGGCCTAATGATGTGGTACATCATATATAATATCATGCGTCTCCGACTAACAAAACATTTTCTACATATCAAGTAAGACTGAGAGCAATTTAAGACACTGCCAGAGAAGTTCACCCATTATTTAAGGCAAATTATAAGAATATTGTGGACTATAATGTCAAAAGCTGCACTCCGGTCTAACAGAACAAGAATAGATACATGGCCTCTGCCCATATTAACCCACAAATCATTTACTACTTTAACCAGTGCAGTTTCTGTACTGAATTTGTTCAAAAATCTGACTGAAACTTGTCAAGAGTAGAATATTTAATCACATAATCCTTTAGCTGTTTAAAAACTGCCTTTTCTTGAATTTTAATTAAGAAAGGAAAGTTCTAATTTGGTCTAAAGTTGTCAAAGAGAAAGGAGTTAAGATTATTTTTCTTGAGCAGATGTGAGACGCATGAGGAGGAGTAAATGTGCACACTGAGAGGGTCACCTTCAAAGACAGAAGGTATAAAGCCAGGCCGGAAGCGAAGACAGGCACCTTGAAAATAATGACAGAACCTGAGAGTCGAGAAAGGGAGTGCCAGTGAAGAGAGATTCAAACACACATGAATACAGAGGAAAGGTGTTCAAAGTACACGTATGACAAGAGATAGAAAATACTATTAAATTATTCTCTTATCTGTCTTTGACTGGTACCGTGGCAAGTAATAAATAAATCACTAAATATTTTTTTTAAACAAAAAATAAATAAAAAAGTTACCTTCAAAACAATAAAACACACAATATAGACATTGAAAACAATAAAAATGTATAAATTCTCCATTAGTTCTTTGAACACCCAAAATATTTTTATATTGCGAAACTGAATATGAAAAGAAGCTCTTCTGTTTGGCTCACTCTGTACACTTCTCTAAATATCAATACTGTGTGGCAAGCTAAAAGGCGTCTGCCTTTTCTAACTAAGCACTTAGGAGACATTTAATGGATATTGTACCTGTGTTCAACACCTTAATTTGTGGAAAATCAGGGAAATGAATGATTGACGAGTAGTTGATTTGATTCTTGGAAGATCACAAGCAAAAAAGCTGTGTGTTCTGTGTTTAGGGCAATTTGAAATATTTTTGAAATGAAAATATTTCTCACAGTTGTTAAAGGTATTATATACACTCACTGGTCACTGTATTAGGTACACCTTGTTAGTTGGACCCCCTTTTGCCTTCAGAATATCTGTAATTCTTTGTGGCATAGATTCAACAAGATACTAGAAACATTCCTCAGGGATTTTGGTCCATATTGACATAACAGCATCATGCAGTTTCTGCACATCTGTCGGCTGCACATCCATGATGATAATCTCCCATTATACCACACCCCAAAGGTGGTCTATTGGATTGAGATCTGGTGACTGTGGAGGCCATTTAAGTACAGTGAACTCAATATCATACTTTGAGCTTTGTAACATGGTGCGTTATCCTGCTGGAAGTAGCCATCAGAAGATGGGTACACTGCGATCATAAAGGGATGGACATGGTCAGCAACAATACTCGGGTAGGCTGTGGCATTTAAACAATGCTCAATTAGCACTAATGGACCCAAAGTGTGCCAAGAAAATATCCTCCACACCATCACAACTAGCCTGAACTGTTGATACAAGGCAGGATGGATCCATGCTTTCATGTTGTTGACACAAACTCTGACCCTATCATCCAAATGTCAAGCAGAAATCGAGACTCATCAGACCAGGCAACATTTTTCCAATCTTCTCATGTACAAATTTGATGAGCAAATTGTAGCCTCAGTCGCTTGTTCTTAGCTGACAGAAGTGGCACCTTGCTGCTCTAGCCCATCGACATGTTGAGCATTCAGAGATGCTCTTCTGCATACTTTAGTTGTAATGAGTGGTTATTTGAGTTACTGTTGCTTTTCTATCAGCTTGAACCAGTCTGGCCATTCTCCTCTGACCTGTGGCATCAACTTTGCATTTTCCCCCAGAGATCTGCCCCTCACTGGATATTTTCCTTTTTTCAAACCATACTCTGTAAACCCTTGAGATAGTTGTGTGTTAAGATCCCAGTAGATCAGCAGTTTCTGAAATATTCAGACCAGCCTGTCTGGCACCAACAACCATTCCACGTTCAAAGTCACTTAAATCACCTTTCTTTCCCATTCTGATGCTCGGCTTGAACTTCAGCAGGTCATCCTGACAATGTCATCCTGCCTAAATGAATTGAGGTGCTGCCATTTGGCTGATTAGATATTTGCATTAACATGTAGTTGAACAAATATACCTAAGAAAGTGGCCAGTGAGTGTAAATAAGGAACTGGATGTGTAAGAATTATCAAGGTTCATAACCAACTCTCATCCATTTCATCCATTCATTTTCCAAACCCACTCAGAGTAGTTAGAGTAGTTGACACTGGGGCCTATCCCAGCAAACACTGGGCACCAATTCATTGCAGAAATGAGCTCTTTGATTTTTTGGTCTTATTTTTCGGGAATGTTAAAAAAATACTGTTGCATGAAAATGTCATCCTTATAAAAATGCCACCTTAGTGCAGGGAAAAGCAATGTGACCTTTGTGTCAGGATGAAATTTTCAAAAATAGTATTTTAAGAAATAGGATATGAATAGAAACAGCACCAAAATAATACTTTAGGAAATACTCTAGAAAGTGAGTAGAGACAGCAAAAGAGAGAAGTGGAGTGGTTGTAGTGAGTACCTGTATACACCAGCAGTAGTCTGACACTTATTACATTCAGTTATACATTCTGAAACCTAGTACTGTGGTAAGGCAGTAGTACTTTGGAGACCTTCAAAAATCAACTCAGTTTTATTTTGGAATAATTAGACGAATAGTATTGCCATGTTTTTTAAGTTTAATGGTTTGTTCTTGTCAAAAATGTTCAAATGTTCTTATGCAGATCAGCAGCACTGGAAGAAAGACAGCAAGGAACTGTAGGCAGGACCCAAGTCCATTGTAGGGCACACATACATACACACCCAGAGTGAGGCCAGTATAGAGCTAGCCTAACCAGCATGTCCATGTGGGAGGATGGGGAGTACCCAAAGAAAACCTCTGCAGACCTCTGGGTATGGGATTTGAACCTTGGATGTCAAATTTGTAAGGTAGCAGCACTTACCACTGTACCTATCATGATACTCCGCATATATTAAGGTATTCCATATTAATGGTAATAGATCAAGTGATCCACACATCCACCTTCTAACTGGCTTATTCAGTTCATGAAAAGTGGGTTACCAGTCAAAGCAACATTGTGGTCAAGGTGACACCTAAACCTGAAATGGGAGGAAGTAAATCACATGATTTTCTTTTCAATTTGTTGTTAATACACAGAATGAAAAAATAAACTTATTGAGTTTTACATTTTAATCTGTAGTAATTTAAATAATGGCCTGGTGTGGGTTGACTCCCACCTTGGGCCTGATGCTGCTAGGATTAAAAGGGTTAGAAATGTTATGTGATGTTATTAAATAAATCTGTCAGATGTTCCATTGCTTTAGGTTGTTTTGTCATTTGTGGAAAGATGTCTTACCAGTATATTTAGATCTGCTGAATACAGTAAACGGATGAATGGTTAAATTGCATCTCTACTACATTTTATTTGTGGAATTCTAAGAAATCTGAGGTGAATTATTAGTACCAGTTGTTATTGATTATCAGTAGCCATGTGATTTCTGAAATATCTTGTTTGAAGCATATTTTATGAATGTAATCTGCATGCTACCTAAAGGGCTTCAGGCTAGTTTCTCTTTACAGGTCTATGATTTATATAACATGTTGGTGTTCCTTGTCCATATCACTCAGCATTTGGCAATGTCTAATGGAAAGGGAAGTTTTATAAAACTTGCAAAGGTAAGCAACCTTGGAGGGCTTTTCCTGAGCTCATCAAACTTAGTGTTCAAGAAGTTGTTTCCCATGCCAGATGTCTAAGCATTTGTCAAGGTTTTCATTAACTGTGCAAAGCATCATCACTCTGTGATTTAATTGTAGGATGTCCAGCATAGATTAAATGTTGATTACCAGACTTGCAGGAGGAACCGACATCATAAATAACCTAAATTTATTTATGTCTGGTGTGCTATCCAAGGAGAATAGGTCTTTATTTGTCATTTGTGGTGATATCACTTAGACACTGGTTATTTTCTTTAGTTAATATTTGGACTATATGAAGAGGTTTTCAAGTGTTGGAAGTTTTTCTTTTTTGTTTTGTTTTGTTAACAATAAAATTACAGTATACATTCTTACTGGCAGATATGTAGCACTAAATTTATGCACTCTATTTACAGTATAACATAAAATTCTCAAACCTGATTAATTCAAGTCAGGTGGAGGTTCAAAGACTACTAGCAGCACTGAACTCAACGCAAGATGCAAGCCTGAAGAAGTCCAAAATGTTTAGAATTGTTTGGACTGGAAAAATTAGACTTCAGGTGCCATATGCTTTGCCATGGAATATAATGTTAAAAATACAAAAATAATGCAATATTCTTAAAACCACTTAATTTGGCTTAAGAAACAATCTGGGTCCAGAGCCTATAATGGCAGCACTGGACTCAATGCAAGAAGCATGTTTGGTGTCACACACGTGCACATGAGAGACAACTTCAAGGCTCATATAAATGTAATTACAATCCCAACCATGGGATGGTGCTATGCCTAATGCCTTATCTCTTCCTCCCTCAGCAGATGCAGTGATTGACGGTTGAATTCCTAATAACATCACTTCCAGTTCCTGACAGCTTGAACCCACCTCTTTCTGTTCTCCAGACAGAAAAATGGCTCAAGCACCATTTTGGAGTTAGTCAAAGATAGACTCATGTCTGAAAAGACCAAAACTTATTGATTGCTATTATTTTTCAAACTGACAAATGTATGGGGATCACTATGGTGCACCAACTCTTTATCTGCTTCTCTTGTCTTCATTCTACTAAGTGCAATGGATGAGAAAGAAGATTTCTGGAATGAGTTGGATGAAGTGGTGGAGAGTGTACCCAAGGGAGAGAGAGAGTGGTGATTGGAGCAGATTTCAATGGACATATTGGTGAAGGGAACAGAGGAGATGAGGAGGTGATGGGTGGGTATGGTGTGAAGGACAGGAATGCAGAAGGTCAGATGAATGTGAATTTTGCAAAAAGAATGGGCATGGCTGTGGTAAATATGTATTTTAAGAAGGGGGGGGGGGCACAGGGTGACATACAAGAATGGAGGAAGATGCACAGAGGTAGATTATATCCTGTGCAGAAGAGTCAGTTTAGAGGAGATTGTAGACTGCAAAGTAGTGGCAGGGGAAAATCATAGTTAGGCAGCATAGGATGGTGGTCTTTAGGATGATGTTAGAGATCAAGAGGAGGAGGAGAGTGAGGACAGAGCAAAGGATCAAATAATGGAAGTTTAAAAAGAAAGACTGTAAGGTTGAGTTCATGAAGGAGGTAAGACAGGCACTGGGTGGCAATGAAGCTGGGCAACTACAGCAGAAATACAGTAGTAACAGTGACAGGAAGAAGAGTGCTTGGTGTGTCATCTGGACAGAGGAAGGAGGAAAAAGAAACCTGGTGGTGGAATGGAGAAGTACAGGAGAGTGTACAGAGGAAGAGGTTGACGAAGAAGAAGTGGGATAGACAGAGGGATGCAGAAAGTAGACAGAAGTACAAAGAGATAAGGTGTAAGGTGAAGAGAGAGGTGGCGAAGGCTAAAGAAAAGGCGTATGATGCACTGTACAAAAGAGGTTGGACACTAAGGAGGGAGAAAAGGACCTGTACCAATTGGCTAGACAGAGGGACCAAGCTGGGAAAGATGTGTAGCAGGTTAGGGTGATAAAGGATAAAGATGGAAACATACTCACAAGTGAGGAGGATGTGTTGAGCAGATGGAAAGAGTACTTTGAGAGGCTGATGAGTGAAGAGAATGAGAAAGAGAAGAGGTTGGATGATGTGGAGATAGTGAATCAGGAAGTGCAACGGATTAGCAAGGAGGAAGTAAGGACAGCTATGAAGAGGGTGAAGAATGGAAAAGCCATTAGTCCAGATGACATACCTGTGGAAACATGGAGGTGTTTAGGAGAGATGGCATTGGAGATTTTAACCAGATTGTTTAATGGAATCTTGGAAAGTGAGAGGATGCCTGAGGAGTGGAGAAAAAGTGTACTGGTGCTGATATTTAAGAATAAGGGGAATGTGCAGGACTGAAGTAACTACAGGGGGATAAAAATGATGAGCCACCGCATGAAGTTATGGGAAAAAGTAGTGGAAGCTAGGTTAAGAAGTGAGGTGATGATTAGTGAGCAGCAGTATGGTTTCATGCCAAGAAAGAGCACCACAGATGCAATGTTTGCTCTGAGGATGTTGATGGAGAAGTTTACAGAAGGCCAGAAGGAGTTGCATTGCATCTTTGTGGACCTGGAGAAACCATATGACAGGGTGCCTTGAGAGGAGCTGTGGTATTGTATGAGGAAGTCGGGAGTGGCAGAGAAGTATGTAAGAGTTGTACAGGATATGTATGAGGGAAGTATGACAGGTCTGCGGTAGGAGCAACGGATGCATTCAACGTGGAGGTGTATTACATCAGGGATCAGCTCTGAGCCCGTTCTTATTTGCCATAGTGATGCATAGGTTGACAGATGAGATTAGACAGGAGTCCCCGTGGACTATGATGTTTGCTGATGACATTGTGATCTATAGCGATAGTAGGGAACAGGTTGAGGAGACCCTGGAGAGGTGGAGATATGCTCTAGAGAAGAGAGGAATGAAGGTCAGTAGGAACAAGACAGAATACATGTGTGTGAATGAGAGGGAGGTCAGTGGAATGGTGAGGATGCAGGGAGTAGAGTTGGCGAAGGTGGATGAGTTTAAATACTTGGGATCAACAGGACAGATTAATGGGGATTGTGGAAGAGAGGTGAAGAAGAGAGTGCTGGCAGGGCGAAATGGGTGGAGAAGAGTGTCAGGAATAATTTGTGACAGACGGGTATCAGCAAGGGTGAAAGGGAAGGTCTACAGGACGCTAGCGAGACCAGCTATATTATATTGGTTAGAGCGGGTGGCACTGACCAGAAAGCAGGAGACACAGCTGGAGGTTCAAAGTTAAAGATGCTAAGATTTGCACTGGGTGTGACAAGGATGGATAAGATTAGAAATGAGTACATTAGAGGGTCAGCTCAAGTTGGACGGTTGGGAGACAAAGTCAGAGAGGCGAGAGTGCGTTGGTTTGGACATGTGCAGAGGAGAGATGCTGGGTATATTGGGAGAAGGATGCTAAGGATAGAGCTGCTAGGGAAGAGGAAAAGAGGAAGGCCTAAGTGAAGGTTTATGGATGTGGTAAGAGAGGACATGCAGGTGATGGGTGTAACAGAGCAAGATGCAGAGGACAGAAAGTTAGCTGCATTCTAAATGTTTCCATTCAAATTAAGTTTATTTTTTTACTTCGTTAAGAAATTACTAATTACATAATGAGTACAGATAAAGACAGATTTGTTTAAACAATGAAAACAAAGTGGTTCAAATTGATTAACATAAATGAAGTCTAACAATATCTGTCCATTACTTTCTGTCTCCAGTTGCCACCAAATTTGGGGTCTTCTGCTATATACTGTAATCCTTTCAAATCTTGTCTATAATAAAAGTTGTGGGCATGATTGTATGTACTTTCTAATACCTATATTGTAATTTTTGAAAAAAAAAAGATGTGGTCTGCTGCATAGTCTACAACAATCTACATTAACTACTTGGCATGTACGCAGAAGCTGCTGCCTAACAAAACTCTGAGTTATCACCAACACCTAATCATCCAATTGGGGCTTGACATGTAATCATTGTTGCTGGAATGATGCCTTTCAGTTTATAAAAGTTATTTACTGATTAATTATTTGTGAATTCACAAGTACATGTATTTATTTTTTTAACCTTTTTTGTTTAAATATAAAAGAGTATTTTTCCTCATAAAAAATTAATTAATGGATGGTCCACACAGTAGGTATGCCCAGAACAATGGCTCTGTTCCTACTTTATGCCCACTGGACTCATGACCTTATATTGGATTAAGCAGATTAGAAATTGTTAAATTAGGGTATACATTATGGTTCAATCAGTGCATTGTTAAGTGTTTCAACATGACTTTGATTATGGGAAGAAACAAGAATATCAGAGGAAATTCTACACAAGCAGGCTAAGAATAGGTAAACTCCACATAGACAATGAAAATGGCGGAGGTAGGTAACTGAAGAAATGTCTTGCTAATAATAAATACAAGAATAATATTCTACTAAATATATATATATTATAGCTACTAAATACTTTTTGGTGTGTGATTCCTTCACCTTAAAATAGAGGGTACCTTTCTGTTTTTATGTGAGCTCTTCTATGAGCTTGAAAAAAAAAATCAGTGAATCACTTGAGAATTAATCCAAGGTTAATGAGACTGACATTAAGCTACAGTAGTAATGTAGTACTGTAAGGGCAAAGGGAGGATAGGCGGGATGGAAAAAAGAGGTTTACGTATATTAGACATACATGGGTATCCAAGGAAACTAGAGCAGGATAAACTAGAGAGAGGTCAGAATTGGGATCCCAGGGGCAATTTACCTTTTATACACAGAAAATAATTGAGTAACAAAGGAATATTCCATATGTAAATATTTCCCAAATGTAATACACTGATCTAGCTAATAGGTTAAGAAAAATAAGAAAAAAAGAATTTAGTTCAGTAATTCTAATACTGTATTTTGTCATGTGTGTGAGTGCATTTCAAGGAAATTAGCAATCAAATTTATCACATTTGGAACATCAGATAAATTGTGAAAATTTAAGGTAAAAGCCAAACACCTAGGAAAAATAACATAAAATGCATCGGAAACTGAAACCAGAAAAAGGATTTTTTTTCCCCCCACAGAGGATAGTGAGGCAGCTTAGCTATTAGCTGCTGGAATGGTCTCTTCTCATTCTCTAAACTTCATTGCATTCTTGTGAGAAATTATATTGTGCCAGAAAATAAGATATTTAATATATTTGAAATGGAAATGAAAAGTTCAAAAACACAAAATACAGTAAAGCAATTAAAATGTTTGGTCCTTGGCCTTTTAACCTCCTTAGCGTTACATTTTTTTTTCAAAGAAACATGTAAAAAGCGTGGAATTTTTCGCTTGAAAAATTTTTTTTTTTTTAAATCTTATCTTTCTATGGTAAAATGTGCAAAACACTAAAAGTACAAAGTTAGAAGTGTAGACAGTATAATAATGATACAAATAATAATAATATAAACAGCACCCTGCACATGTGTGAGTGACGCAAGTGTCACTTCGGTTTCACTACCCGTTTTAAATTCACAGCTTGAAGACAGATTCACTTCATCATCACTGCTGATGAGAGGCGTGTCTTACCAGACACCATTATGAGGCAACGAGAAAATGCGTCTACACTGTTGCCTGGGTAACGCTCATGCCTGACACTTACACAAGACACACCTACACAGATGTCCAAGTAATGCTCAGCACTAACTCTGTTGACACTTTTACAGCCCATGTAATTCTCGTGTGTTATATAAGATGCGTCAATACCGTTGCCTAAGTGACAACCGAGATTAATGCTTTTAGCACTCTTTTTACAGCCCAAGTGAAGTTTGGGTCTAGCACTAAGGAGGTTAAAGTACTGCTGTCATAATTAGATGTTCCAAACATATAACGAAATGGTGTGAGGCCTCCAAAGAAGGCCACAAAAACAGGTTAGGACCTTCACTGCTGTGCCTGGGAGAGGTTCACCCCAAAGTAGTAAGTTCCCAAACTGCTACCTTCAAGATGAGGCCTACACTGACCTAAAGATGAGGTGTTTGCTCTAAAAGTTCAAAAATGCAATCAAAGCCCAGAATTCATAAATAATGCCTGCCTTACAAAGGAGGTATAGTGGACCCTTGACTTACAAACTCAATTCGTTCGCGAGGGCTGGTTGTAACTCAAGTTGGTTGTAAGTCAAGACTATTTTTCCCATAAGAAATAATGGAAATGCCCTTAATGTGTTCCAAACCTCCCACAGCAACACTTACTTTACTTTTTTTAATAAAAAAGGGTTGTATAATGTGCATAATTTACCAAAAACACCAATAATTTTCCTAATGTACTAACCAAAAAGTTATAAAAAGTGCCTAGCCTACCAGAAACAACAATTTCATACTGTACTCACCATTTAAGTTGACATCTTTGGCTTGCAGGAAGGAAGGAGGAGGTGAATGAAATGGAAGGTGGTTATTGTTTGGAAGGAGTTTCCTTATACAAATCTTTTTCTTTGTAAAATTGTCATGATGGTGGATTTCGATATGCTGTACATATTAGCGAGATCGTTCACACGAACGCCACTCTCATATTTCCACACAATTTCCTTCTTCGTTTCGATTGTGATTGCTTTCTTTACCTTCATTACCTTCTCTTCCTTCCTTAGCAATTATCGAAATAAATTATATAAATCATTGCACTGACCAAAATTACGTCACCAAACACATGTATCTGGGCTCCGACTGATGCTTACAAACGCTCCCAGCTGTTTGCTTACAATCGCACAAGCGGATACACGTGACCGCATTCAGGTCATAACGCAAGATGTTGGTCGTAATTCAAAACAAAAATTCTGGTCATAAACCAAGTTGTTCGCATGTCAGGCCGGTCGTATATCAAGGGTCAACTGTAATTTGTAAAAATGAAGGCTTGTACACAAAAGGCAATGTAGAATCCTTATAAAAAGAGAAGTTATTAACAAAAATAGAGTACAAATTCCAAAATTTCTTCTAAAGAGCAAAGAGGATGAGGCTAAAAAATAATCTGGGACAACCAGTCCAAAAATACAACCCAAATTCAAAGACAGAAGCATAAAAATTCCCAGGATTATCCAAATTATCAGGAAAATCCAAAAGTAAAATCAATATTTACACACACTCTAATCCTAATTCAATGTTCCCCTGCTGGGTTCTCTTTCTGGCCAGCTTATAAAGCCAGAAGAAGTACTCAGCAGCTGTGATAACAGAGTAAACCTGCCTTTTGGGGTTCCACCAACAAAGTAAAGAAATAGTATATTATTAATACATCCATCCATCCATTATCCAACCCGCTATATCCTAACTACAGGGTCACGGGGGTCTGCTGGAGCCAGTCCTAGCCAACACAGGGTGCAAGGCAGGAAACATTAGAAATAATAATTCAAAGCTGACAATAAAACTAAGCCAGTGTCTGCACAATGTCTTCCATGACTTCTTTTTATCGTGGCAATCATAGTACAAAGGAGGAGGTTCTGTCAGTGTCATGAGTGCAGATTTTGGGTTGTCCCTGTTCTGCAGCAAAGGGAGTCTACAGGACAATTCTGGACTCTCTAAGCAGAAGTTGGGATATCTGCTTCCATTCAGACGTCATAGGTAGATGCACAGTGCTTTGATCAGGTGGTGGTGATGCAAAGCACCCCCCACAGAGAAAAGAAGAGATTAGGAATTATTGTAGAGTCACTGAAGTATATGATAAATCTATGTATATATAGTTTACTAGAAGCAGAGCTAAGTCTTCTGGTGCAGCGCTAAAACACTAGAAAGTTGTGAATGGGCTCTTGGGGTCATAATTCAATCTGATGGCCCACGTTGTGAGAAAGAAACAGAGCATTTGAAGGAAGCTTGTGTGAACAAAGGGAGAATATGTAGAATCCACACAGAAGACTATACAACCACCATTCCCTGTTTGTTTTATGTTTATGGATTACAAGAAAGTATCATGAAAATGAATTCTGCACTTCTGGGCAGTTTTTCTTATTGTGGAATTGGTTTTCTGATCCTATATAGTGCAATAAACAATAACTCTCTTTCTATAACCATCAGCTATTTACTGAAGCAGGCACAAACTTAGTAGAAAATGTCTCCCTGGACTGCTCTGGAAGTCAATGGATGACAGAACAATTTCCACTCTCAGCACCTCAGCACAACTAGATTGCTTCATTAAACTTAACTGATGCCTACTCTTGTTCAATTCCACTGTATTAGATTTCACTTTTTATACTTCAACACACAAATCCTATGCATCATTTTTTTCTTTCCATTTTTGATTTCTCAGATATATAAACCAGCATATTTATTACATTTGCATCACATGAAATTACATTGCACTTTTGCAAAATTAATAATTTATATAATAATATATGGTACAATAATAAATATTGTTCAGTTAAAGCAATAGCTGTCTCATGGATGAAGTAACAAGAGTTTCATTAGAAATAAGCCTACAGAAAAATGAAAAATCAATCAGACACAAGGTATTTATAAAGCAGACATTGACTGAATGTAACAGATTGTTTATACTGTAAGTTGGGCAGAAATTTGGTTACATCAAACGTAAATTAAATTTAACAAAAACAATAAAGAAAACACTGCAGTGGGCTGGCACCCTGCCCAAGGTTTGTTTCCTGCCTTGCGCCCTATGTTGGCTGGGATTGGCTCCAGCAGACTCCCGTGAACCTGTATTAGGATATAACAGGTTGGATAATGGATGGATGGATAAAGAAAACAGAACACTAAATGACAAATCACAAAAGCACAAAAAATGCCCTGCACTTTACAGTTGACTCATGGAATATTCTTTTTCTTTTTAAAATGTGTGTTTTATAGGATATATTTGCTTATTTATTCTAACTAAATATAAAGAAGGTGATGTATGTAATCAATAAACTACAGAAAGTCATAAATACTAGAATGCCATTTTGCTTTAGTACCACATTTAAATTATATTCGTAACTACTGTTATTCTTTGAATTATACGGTTACCTTAGAAAATCTTATTTTCAGTTTCAGATTGATAAATTCAAAAAAAAAGTTTGCATTTGTATCAATAGTTCATTATTGCATGGTACAGTACTTGATGCACTAAAAGTCAGTTATTAAACTATTACTTAAAAAGTCAGACCTAGACCCACATATACTTAATAATTATAGATCTATTTCAAATTTACCCTTTCTCTATAAAATACTAGAAAAAGTAGTCGTCAGTCAGCTTCAGTCACACTTTGCGCATTACAATTTATTTGAGAAATTCCAGTCTGGTTTCTGCACTGGTCATAGTACAGAAACAGCACTAATGCAGGTTGTAAATGACATTCTGATATCCTCTGATGAAGGAAACTCCACTTTAATTATGTTGTTAGACTTAAGCGCAGCATTTGACACCACTGACCATTCTATTTTACTGCATAGGCTAGAAAATGACATTGGGCTCACAGGCACTGTGCTCGCTTGGTTTTAGTTATTTCTCAAATCGATTCCAATATGTACAGAAATGTGCTGACTGTACTCCATCATTATACACAGAAGTGAGATATGGTGTCCTGCAGGGCTCAGTACTGGGACCTTTACTGTTTTCACTTTACATGCTTCCACTGGGATCTATCATTAGGAAACATACTGTAATGTTCATTTTCACTTGTATGCAGATGACACCCAGTTATACCTTTCATTTAGATCAAATGAAGTTTCTCCAATGTTGTCTTTAATTAGTTGTGTTAGTGAATTAAAGGAGTGGATGGATGAGAACTACCTATCTTTAACCACCGATAAAACAGAAATGTTAATTATTGGAGCTAATGATGCTGACCGCAACAATATTTTGTCATCATTTAACGTCATTTTACTGAATCAGCCCACAATCTAGGAGTTATCTTTGACTCTAGCATGTCATTTAAAGCTCACATTACAAAGTTGTCCAAATCATGTTTCTTCCATCTTAAAAATGTTGGGAAATGAAGGCACTTTCTAAATAAACAGGATTCTGAGAAATTAATTCATGCATTTATTTATAGTAGGATTGACTACTGCAACGCGGTGTTCACTGGATGTTCAAACTGTTCTTTATACAGCCTCCAGTTAATCCAAAATGCTGCTGCAAGAATTTTTACAAGAACAAGAAAATATGAACACATAACTCCAGTTCTTAAATCCTTACACTGGCTCCCGGTTAAGTTTAGGGCAGATTTCAAAATCCTCCTTTTAACATATAAAGCCTTAAAGGGCCAAGGTCCGGCTTACTTGTCTGAACTTATCATGACTTACAAACCAGAGCGCACAATAAGATCTCAAGATGCTGGTCTTAATTCCAAGGATTAATAAAATAACAGTGGGAGGTTAAGCTTTTAGTTGCAGGGCCCCTAAACTGTGGAATGGTCTGCCTGCTACTATAAGAGATGCCCCTTCGGTCTCAGCTTTCAAGCTGAAGACTCACTACTTCAGTTTGGCATATCCTGAGTAGAGCTGCTGATTAACTGTACATACTGCATCTCTGTTGTTAGTCATTAGCACTAAAACATAAGTAACATGATAGTTATAATTTGTTACCAATCCTCACCTATTCTGTTTCTCTTCTCGGTACTCAAATGTGGCACTTGATGCCAAGGCCCATCTGCCAAGTTATTTTGCCTGCCTACGGTAAAGTCATCCCTGATGGAGGATTGCAGGAATCTTGGAGTAGAGGGGTCCTTTCATTGGATTGGCTGTCTCATGGATTGGCTGTCTTTGTGGAATGGCCAATTGGGGGAGGCAGCTTGATAGCTGAGGTCTCCAGGACTCTAAACAAATCCAAATCATATTATGTGATATCATCTACTGGTAAATTCTGCTCCATACTTGTAATATTTTTATTTTTATACTGTATTGAGGATTACTTGTATTCTGTTCTGTGCATTGTATTGTATTGACCCTCCCTTCTTTTGACACCCACTGCACGCCCAACCTACCTGGAAAGGGGTCTCTTTTTGAACTGCCATTTTTTCCCTGGAAGGGTTTTTTTGGGGAGTTTTTCCTTGTCTTCTTAGAGCAGGGGTGTCAAACTCCTAGCCCTTTTCCCAATCAGTGACCAGTTTTCACTGCTAATTAACTCCTTTTCCCTTCATTTCAATAGCCCTGTTTTTAAGGATTCAGTCCTCTGAATTGATTTGTTTCTTCATTAAATGGCAGCCAAACAGAAATGAGACGTGAAACGAGCCAACAGATGACCAGCTAAACTGGGATTTCAAACCAATTTCACTCCAAACACTCTCATAATGATTCTTGCTGTTAATTAAGCCCGTTATTTAATTCAATGGCTTGTTGCTGCTCTCATTCTGCCACAGCAGATATTTCCAAATTTGTTGATTTTTCGGTTTTTTCAAAGAACATTGCCAAAATGTTTTGGTGACCTGAGAGATCAACCTTACTGAGAGCTTCGCCTTTCTTTATTTTCAGATATTGTGTGATGGGCACAGGTGAGCTGGTCATATGGTGGCTTGTTTGATGTCTCATTATACTTCAAAACCAATATTGAACATATCGTAATTTGGAATTGACACAGCACCTAACAGCTCGCTGCCAAAAGGGTGAACAAATTTAAGATTTAAGATTTCTCAAATAATAAAAATTGACCATACCATTTGTCACAAAGACACTTGTATGGAGAATTTTGCTGGTATTTCCTTTCTATTTTTCTGGTCTTGTGCAAAACGTGTTATTTTAGCTTTTGTTTCCTATATTCTATTTTAGGCTAATAATTTTTAAAAATTTCGTGTAAATTTTTATTTTGGTTTTGAATTATGGGGAATCTAATGGAACCTTCATTTTCTATTTCTTTGGGTATCATTTGCTAGAATGCGTGTCCCAGTTTCTGTGCCATGCCTCAGCTGTCCGGGGGGTTGCATTATGGGATCTCTCTACTTCAACGTTATACTTCATCCTAAACCCTTTACTGTGCTTGTGCTTTCTGAAGAAATTCTGGTTAATGCATTTCACACCCTGTTTTTGAATTTGACTTGGATATATGTTAGAATTAATTTCTTAGTTGTGACATGCACGTCATTTCTTGACTAGCACTCGATCCAGCCCTACCTTTGCTCATTTCTCTATAGAGTAATACAATATGGAATACAAACCTAGTATTTACTCTCTTGAGTAGTGCAACCTAATTTATGAATTACATTTAGAGATATAAAAATATGAAACTGGTTATGACTTTTTGAAACACCATGGAGAAAAACAGAAAATCTGAGAGTGAGAACAGTGAATGCATATATATCATAAGACACCATCCAGAAAGTTTTTGTTTAGTTTTCTTACTGATAAGATATATTTTTAATTATATTAAAAAAAATGTAAATATCTGAACCCATTTTAAATGCCTGTTTTTAACATGTCTCTCACACTTTATGCAATTAATCAGTTAATGTTTGTTATGTATTTGCTAATGTTATCATTAATATACAGTAATTTCAGCAGATTCTCTGACAATAAGTCCTCTACACTTTGCATAGTTTTTAGCAACAATACATTTCATACAATAAGCAGCATTTTCTGTGTGTAATAGCTTGCTTATATTCTGAACACTGAAAGTGTGTTAATCACTGGTTATTCACAGATAATGAAATTTGCAATATAAGAAATAAAAATCTTTAAAGAGGCTTGACCTTTATAATGACTTTTCGAAATATTTGCATTTCTAGAAAAAATAAATAATTTTATGTACTGTGCATTCAGAAAGTATTGAGATGCCACTTTTTCACATTTTTGTTATGCTGCGGCCTTACGCTAAAATCATTTAATGTAATTTTTCCCACATTGTCAGCTGTGGGACCTCCTATAGACAGGCGCGTGCCTCTCCTAATCATACATAATCAATGGAATTCACCACAGGTGGACTGCAAACAAGTTACAGAAACATCTCAACAATGTCCAATAGAATGGCATGCACCCGAGCCAAATTTTAATTGGCATAGGAATGAACCTGAATACTTGTGTCCGTGTGATATTTCAGTTTTTTTATTTTTAATTCTTATTCTGAAATTTCTAAAATCCAGTTTTCACATTGTTATTCTAGTGTATTGGATACTTTCTGAATGCATTATGTAATCCAGGGCTTCATTTTACATTTACTGATCTAGAGATCATAATTTTAAATAATAACCCATGACATATTCACTGCTGGGCGATTCCCTTCTTGATTAACATTAGCGCAGATGATAGTCCTTTCTTGTTGTACCATTCTTTTACATATTCCTGAATATGTCTTCCTGGCTTAAATGTTAGACATTCTCTCCTGGGATCCTATTAAGCTGCATAACTACACCAGAGATCAGAGGTGAAAATGTTAATGACCTGCCAGGGATTCCCTTACTAATCACATTTTAATGTCAGCAGCAGAATGGCATGGTTTTGCAACTGCATGAAGCTCACTATAGGTACGGTGGCTCTTGATTTTCCTGATATATGAAAAAGAAAAAAACAGCAATTTAAAAATATTATAAGTAGCTAAGTTTTCCAAGGCCCATGTCTCTCTTTTTCTTAAATGAATCAGTTTAACTTGGCTGCAAACACCTTATATAGTGTCCAATTAAAATGTTTAGAAATTGGCATAAATTTCCATTACATAAAATTTGAGTAGTTCATATGAGTATTATTTGCATGTAGAGTACAATTCACAGTATTTTCAAATGTAACCAGAATTGGAAATAATTATCAAAGGAAGTCAATATGTAGTAATATTAGTTACAACTTGCAAACATTTCTTGAAATTTTTACACTTCGTTTTTTCTTTAACAATTTTAACTTATACAGAAGCACCACACTTAACTGTTCACCACGTGTATGCTACAAGACACAAGTTCAAGTTAATTGTAGTATTTGTATTTCAGTGAAATTCTTACTTTCATGTCTCCTCAGAATGGTGACAGTAAAACAATGCAAACACCATACAAAAGGAGAAAAACAGGAAACAAACGCAATGGTAAAGAGTTTCAGTCCCCGTTTAATTTTGAGGTTATGGATTATATATTTTATGTTTCAAATGGAGCAATTCTCTGTTGGAGCTCCATTCTCAAGTGCTGCTCTGGTCAATGTGGCGCTGTTCTCCCTGGTTGAGTTTCTATTAAGGACACTGAGGCAGGTGAAATGATTCTGTTGGGATGAGAAGTGACTTCACCTGCTTCTGTGAGGAGCTTCCTTAATCCTGGGAATCCTGGGGAACCCCCTCTCCGGTCCCATAAGAGCACCATTAATTTGATCCCCATAAAATTATCAAAATCCTCCTGTGCTTGACATTTATATAAAAATGTATAACTTTGTAGGGGATGCTGTGATTCAAAATATTGGTGAAGAACAGTGTTACTAACTTTTACTGTTTCCTGTTGGTAGACATTTATTCAAATCAACTTTAGTTTGGGGCAGTTATAATTTTAGGCTTTGATATACTGCATTGTGATTTGTGGCAATTTTAAATCAACTTTCAATCATATTTATAATATTATTTTATACCGCAGCTTCTTAATAACACAGGCTCTCCATACCCCACCTGAACCCCCTCCACCCTCACTCCTGCACGAGTATAAATGGTTCTGTACTATTTGCAAGAAGAGAGGAATGAGAAAAGCAACTACAATGTCTACTTAATAAAGAGAAAAAACTGGATTCCTGAAATAGAGATTGAGCAAGCCTCTTGAAATAAAGGAGGTGAGAGGTGTCATTGAAAGGCTATAACTCATGCTTGAATACAAACAAAGCCTTTCAGGATAATCAGAGAAGGCTGCTGTTTTTGTGAAGATGATGACCTAAGACTTATGTGACAGTATGGAGTTATAGAAGGCTACACTCTATGCTGTGTTTTAGTCACGGCTTGTTAACTGGCTTGTGTATGTTGTCTTTTTTATTGTTATTTTCTGTTCATCTATCCATTATCCAACCCGCTATATCCTAACACAGGGTCACAGGGTGCAAGGCAGGAACAAATCTTGGGGAGGGCTCCAGCCCACTGCAGTTTCTGTTCATTTTGAATTATTAAATTTTATGTGCTTTTTACTAATATGTAGATTTTGTTGTTGTTGTTTTCTTTAAATATTATTTAATAATTATTTATTGTCTATGCAATATGTGCCTCATTGCTACATTTCTTGTATTTTGTGGGTGGAGCCCCAAGGCGGGTGCTGATTACTGAATTGCAGATTTGTACAGGTTAGCCTTGCTTTTTTGCCATATTTTTACCTTTTGCTTGCTTTGCCATTTCTTTTTGTATATATAAATACATTCTTTAGTTTATAAAGATCATTCTTTGCCAGTGGTTTATGGTTTCCTCTCCCTTGAAGGACAGTTTTGTGTATTAAGTATATTTCTTTAAATTTAAACGCTTGAGCCCCATTTTGGGCCTGGGATGGGGCCTGTTTCTTAGGCAGATTGTCTGAAGGTCTCGTTTCTGTGATATTTTGAGGTCTGAAACCCCTTTTTGCCAGTTTTGTGTTGCTGAACAATGACACTCTAAGGCTGTAAGTATATGTTGATGAATAGAATAAATAGCTATGAGATATCAATTAAAAGCAGCATCAAATGTTGGAACAGACAGATGTATACATCAAGACAGAAAAAAGGCCAAATTTACTGTAAACAATGGTGTTATGCTAGTTAAGTGACTGCACATTTATTACGGTGACTGAGAAGTGTAAAGAAGCTGCACGCTTATTCTATCAATGGCATGTACAAATGGACCAATAACAAGACAGAGGTGTGGCAAGCCTATGAAAATTGGATATAAAAATCAGACATGGGTGAGAATTTTTTAAAAAGAGTTGGAGCATATTTTAGTAGATAAACTGTATTTGGGCAGCATTTAGGAGTGGTCATGATTAAAAATGATGCCAGAAAATGATATTATGCATAACATGCAAAACAGCAAATGCACTTATGAATGGCTTCTTGGGAAATTGGTACATGTTAATAAAAGCTATTAAACTTATATTTTAATTTTATAAACTTATATTTTAATTACTGTATATATATATATATATATATATATATATATATACACAATATTTTTTTCTGGTGCAATAGCAACTGCAAGACAAAGGATTTAGTTTAAGAAATGTCATTTCAGTTATTTATCTTTTTTTGTT